>NC_087187.1:9977500-9980000 GCF_035594125.1 Scylla paramamosain
TTTTTTTCCGGTTTTCCTTGTTCTAGCCGGAAGGCGCGCCCGCCTTTCTCATCTCACTATATCAACATATCAACATCTAATTTATCAACTTCTAGTTTATGATTTCATTTAACATTTTTGCTCTAAAATTTTACTGATTTCAAAAGTATATACACAAAGTTTTATGTACGTATCTAAGAAGAAATAAAATATTTTATAGTCAGAATAGTTCCTTTAGGCTATAAAAAAAATAATAAATAATAAATAATATATAATATATAATAAGTAATAATAAAATAATAAATAAGGATTGTTATTTGAATGATGTCATCTTCTCTATTTTAATTTTTCCCTCCTATTTTCCCATGACACACACACACACACACACACACACACACACACACACACACACACACACACACACACACACACACACACCATTCCTACACTACACTTTTCCACGTCCTTTCGTAGACCGTCCAACCCTTTAGGATTTAAACAACTCAAGTATGGAAGCCACAGAACGCCTGACTTCTGATTGGGTCAGAGCAAAATTACTATTATTCAGTGCCTCAAAAACTTAATTTCTCCGTTAATCGACTCGACACAACCTTCCAGATAACTACATCCTCTTCAGTGACATTCAACTGTCCCCCTCTTCTACAATGAATATCCTTGGTCTGTCCTTTACTAATACGTAATCAAAACTGGAAATTTCACATTTTATCTCTTGCTAAAACGCATTTTATAAGGTTGGGCGTTTTAAGTCGTCTCCGTCAGTTTTTCTCACACACGCCCAGCTGCTAATTATGTACATGGGTCTTATTAGTCCATGTTTGGAGTACGCTTCACATACATGGGAGTTCCAGTCATACTGCTTTGCTAAAACAGGGTGGAATCAAAAGTATTTCGTCTTATCAACTCCTCTCCTCTAATTAACTGTTTTCAGTCCTCTCTCTCTCTCTTCAATTCTGATTTGCATCTCTTCCTATCTTCTATCGGTATTTTCACGCTAACTGCTCTTTTGATTTTGCCAACTGCATGTCTTCACTCCTCTCGCGGCCTCGCTACACAAGACTTTCTTCTTTCTCTCACCCTTGCTCTGTCCATCTCCTTAGTGAAAGAGTTAACCAGTATTCACAGTCTTTCATCCCTTTCACTGGTAAACACTGTATTTTCCTCCGTCTTAAGAACTGAACTCTTTCAAGGAGGTTTCAAGGCACTTAATACTTTGGCTCTTTTTTCTCTCTCTTTACGAACTGATACCTCAATGAGTCTTTTTTTTCTTTTAATATATAATATTTTTTTCCCCTTTGACAGTACCCCTCTTGAATAAAACGGACACACATACACACACACACACACACACACACACACACACACACACACACACACACACACACACACACACACACACGCACACACACATTCTCACACACATCACCAGTTCGATCGTCTTTGTGTTGACTCTCCTCTTCCGTCTGTCACACTAGAGGGAGGAGGAGGAAAAGCAGAAAAAGGTCCAAGAAAAATAAGTGAAGACGAGAAGATTAAAGAGGACAAGAAGTAGGATAAGGATAAGGATAAGAGCAGGAAGAGGAGGAGGAGGAGGAAGAGGAGGAGGAGGAGGAAGGAAAAATACAAAGGAAAATAAAAAGGAATACAAAGGAAAAACAAACAGCAACAGACCTTTAGGTCCTTGCAAAGTTGTTTGGTAACTACTTTTAACTAGCTACAGGGCAAAGAAACAGCACATTACAGCAAAAGGCTGCTCCCAACCCACCACTCCCTCCAGTTTGCGGAGGCATGGAAACAGTTGGGAAATGTACCATGCAGTATGGAAAAACTGACATGGAGTTTTCATTGGAAAAATTGAAAATTCTACTATTCATCTTACGGTGAACTCTATACGCCTATCTGAAAATGAAGTCTTTAGTAATAGTATACCTACTGCGAGTACATCTAATATATCGCTGTATGTAAAATAAATGAGTTATTTACAATTATATGCAGGAGTTGTAATTTTATGTGTAATTATTTGAACAAGAAGATAGCTTGTTGGGGATTTGCCTTAATGTATTTATCTATTGAATTACTGGTTTACGATTTCTGAAGTCAGTTTATTCCAGATATTAAAGACACAGTTAAAAAAGATATGCCTCGCCTCCAGGGATTTAATTAAAACGTTTGCGTGTAATCTTGCAACCATTATTTCTTGTCAAGTTAGAATGATTGATGATGAAATATTTATTATCGTCAGAGTTGTTAGATCCTTTAAAAAATTTTGAACACTTCAATTAGATCTCTTATTCTGCGCTTCGTTAGGCTAAATGAGGTTTAATTCTTCCAGTCGTTCTTCATACAGCTTATTACGAGATCTTGGAAGCATTTAAGTAACTGTACGCTGTATCTTTTCTAGTTTATTCAGTGTCATTATGTGGCACGGTGACCAGAACTGCACACAGTATTCCGGATGAGGGTGCACCATTGAGTTATATAAAGCAAGTATAACTTTTTTCTG
>NC_087187.1:9987500-9990000 GCF_035594125.1 Scylla paramamosain
ATCATAGAGCTAAGGCTGCTTATCATAGACAGAAGATGGTAGCAGGTCAACGTGACAGCAAGGAGCTACTCGACGTCAACAACACTGCAAGCAACAGGAAGCCACGGCGCTAGTCAGCACCCTGACAACGAATTTGGTGGCATCAATTTATTACAAGACTACACCCGCCACCAACCAGGCGCCCACGCGTGTTCCTCGCCCTGAGCCCTTCAGCAGCGCCACACCTTCCTGCCTCAGCGTGAACTTGTGGCTGAGCTGGAAGTGTTATCTCACTACAGCGCTTTCCAATACGTCCTGCATCATGACCCTGTGCCTATCCTGCAGCGTGTCAAAGAGCTGGTGCCCTGTATTGCTATCATTAATCTGTCCTTGGAAACTGGCCAGCCACGCGATTATCTTTCACTGTCGTTCTCACGCCGGCACTTGAGAAGCCATCTAGATTAGCAATCATTCTCCTTCTCCACTACGAGAAAGATAATGAAGGAAGTCGGACAGAAGTAATATCACTGTCCCGACCCTCTCTGACCTGTGCTGCGTTGGCACTACTGACCAACACAGTCTACTCAGGCATACAAGGAGCACATCTTGAGTGGCCTAGGAATTATCTTAAGGAGCATTGTCAGTATGTACAGCCGGCTCCCTACTTGATGAAGCAGTGATATCTGTCATTATTTTTTCATGTGGCTGTCACTGGCTAGAGCTGCCTCTGACGTTTATCTTAAGCCTGCCTTCTTCCTCTCTCCCTCCACGTCTCCCTTCCCGTCCCTCTTCCCCACCCCCTTGCTGCTCATAGATTCCTCCCCCCATCATCCCCCCTCTCTCTCTCTCTCTCTCTCTCTCTCTCTCTCTCTCTCTCTCTCTCTCTCTCTCTCTCTCTCTCTCTCTCTCTCTCTCTCTCTCTCTCTCGGGAAAGAAGCTGATACCATAGAAATAAAAGAATAAAATAATTCTCTCTCTCTCTCTCTCTCTCTCTCTCTCTCTCTCTCTCTCTCTCTCTCTCTCTCTCTCTCTCTCTCTCTCTCTCTCTCTCTCTCTCTCTCTCAAACTTAATTTATTGAAATAAAAATAAAAACCTCAACAATAACCGGTATTTTCTAATGACAGTTCAGTTACTGAACAAAGGTGGGTGATGATCAACATCACGTTGATAAAACAAGTGCAAAAGTTCCAGAATTTTGCTGCTAAGGTCGCCGTTGGAGGGATTAAAAAAATGTGATCATGCCACACATTGCTGAATGTTAATGATGAATTGAAGTTCGATCTTTCTGTTACAGTCTTTAAAGTTTTTACTAAAGGATTCCCTGGCTGGTACATTAGCTTTCCTACTGTCCAAAGTATATCACCTGAATAATGATTAATAATGATTACGGCACGCGGTCATTACTTCTGAGCGGACCCAAACACTGGAGTGCAATGCCTGCTAACATTAAAGAACAGGTTTCTCTAAACAGATTTAAAAATGTTCTTCTTGCTTACACTTTAAATCATGACGACCATACTGTAAGGTAGTGTGTAGTGTAACGAAGCTCCTATTACTGAAAACTGTATTTTATTATTCTAATTATTTTTTACTTTACTATTATATATTTACTTACCATTTTATGTCTTGTTATCATTTTATTCAATTTTATATTTTATTTTATTTATTTTTTGTTTTAATCTTTGTTTCATATTTTTTTATTTATTTTAATTAACTGTCTTACCATCTTAACTGTGTAACGTTCTACTTGCAAAGTCTTGTAACTGTATCATGGCATTAAGAAAAACCATTGTTCAATGGAATAAAGAATTCTGACTGATCTCTCTCTCTCTCTCTCTCTCTCTCTCTCTCTCTCTCTCTCTCTCTCTCTCTCTCTCTCTCTCTCTCTCTCTCTCTCTCTCTCTCTCTCTGCAGAAGTTAATCCATAAACCCAAGGAAAAGATCTCACACTACCCTCCGCATACGCTACACGTATTGTGTATGTGTATATGTGTGTTATAATGTAAATAATGTCCAGAACGTTTAGGTAAGAGAGAGAGAGAGAGAGAGAGAGAGAGAGAGAGAGAGAGAGAGAGAGAGAGAGAGAGAGAGAGAGAGAGAGAGAGAGAGAGAGAGAGAGAGAGAGAGGTAGGACGCTTAGATGGAGGAGATCGGGAGGGGGGCTGAGAAAGGTGTGGCTTAATTTACACGTCACGACTTCCGGTCAGTGATATTTACCTACTACAATGCCTTGAGTTACCATGACACTTTAGCTAAAATAAGAGTAGGAAGGCTGTTTCATCAAGTATGGAACCGTCTGTACGTACTACATATCAATACATACTTCTAAATCTCCCTCCCTTTATTACCTGTACGGTGTGTCCTTGGTCTGCTGCTCTTTTGTCTACCTGTCACACCCACCCGCCACATCTCCCGCCTCCCTGTCTGCCTCCCTGCTGAGTTACTCTCACTTCTCAGACCATCGATAAAAATATCCTCGAGAAAGTGGGGAAGTTTTATTTCCTTCCTTCTGGGAGTGTT
>NC_087187.1:9992500-10002500 GCF_035594125.1 Scylla paramamosain
AAATGGAAAGAGATAGAGGTGAAACAAAGAAATGGGAAAGGGAGAAGGAGGAATGGAGGAGAGACTGAAGCAGGAAATAGTGAAATAAGGGAGAAAAGGAAAGAAAAGGAAGCGGTAATGAGGTAGAAGAAACATAAGGAAAGGGGAATAATAGAGAAGATAAAAGGAAGAAAAATGGAAAGAACAAGATAAAAAGGAAAAGGTAGGAAGAAGAGAAGGAGAAGAGAAAGAGACTAGAGAGGGAGATGAAGGGAAGGGAAGATAAGCAGAAGGAAGGAAGGAAAAGAAAGGGAAGAGAAGGAAGGAGAAACAATAGATGACGCAAAGAAAGGGAAGGAAGAAAGTAAGGGGAAAGAAAATGAGAGGCTTGGAGGGGAAGGGGTGGTAAGGGAAGGGGAGAGGAAAGGAGGGGAAGCGGAGAGGAAGGGAATGGGTCGTAGGGGAGAGAAGGGAGGGGAGCGGACAACAATTATTTTAATGATGGAAAAAAAAAGACAAGTATATTTGTACTTTTAACGGACAATTAAGCTGTTTTTATCTTTAAACCCTGGTCACAGTGTCCATTAATGATGCAGGGTTATCATACCAGGTGAGCACACACATACACGCACACACACAGACAGATAGGTAGATAGATAAATAGATACTTTATTGACCTCAAACTTTAAAAAAACACGCGCGTGCACGCACGCACGCACGCACGCACACACGCGCGCGCGCACACACACACACACACACACACACACACACACACACACACACACACACACACACACACACACACACACACACACACACAACTGGTCCTAATTCAGTGTTCAAACTTAGAGAGCATTCCTGTAATACTAGGAGTAATAATGTAAATTTATCCTTACCTGTATTCAGGACTAAACTATTTAACAAGAGCGTTATAAATTTTGGTCCAGAATTTTTCAATACTCTCCCTTAGAATACAAAAATCCTGCTTAGAGGAAGTAATTTAATTAAATTAAAAAGGAAATAAAAGTTATCTGTTACATGTACAAACCTAGATACATCATAATTATTTCATGAATTTAGTAGGATAATGTTTTCATTGTAATTGTCATTATGGTTGAGCTCCTGTTGTATTCTGACTTACATTGTATGTTTTGTCAAGTTTACCCATTTACCTTGATTGAGATATTGTACTCATTACTATTATACTACATTACATTGCATTAGCAAGGTTTTCTTATGCTTCTTCATCTTGCCACAATTTGTTATTTAATTTAATTCTTAAAATCTGTCTGTCTTAGGAGTTACGACTCAACAGACTGTGCCAAGCTGTGTGTTTGTTATGTCTTCACATGTTTATAAACGTAAATAATGGCAATAAATTTTACTTTACTTTACTTTATTTTACTTTACACACACACACACACACACACACACACACACACGAGGTACAAAATACTGAATAACCTATGACCTGTCTCTCTCTCTCTCTCTCTCTCTCTCTCTCTCTCTCTCTCTCTCTCTCTCTCTCTCTCTCTCTCTCTCTCTCTCTCTCTCTCTCTCTTCCAAAAGGTCTCTGGGACGCGGTATTTCGTCGCGTCAGAGAAGAATGTAACCTTGACAACCCCCATCATCTTCCCCCTTCCCTCCTCACCCTTCCCCAACCTTCCCCTTCCCTTCCTTCCCCCTTCCTCCCCTCTGTCCCTTCCCCTGCTTCTAGTTCGCTCCCTGTCTACCTGTTTCTCTTCTCTCTGGAGTCCCGCTTCTTCCCTCCTTCACCCCTCATCATTCCCCTCTCCCTCTCCCTCCCCCTATTCTTCATTCTCCTGTCTCTCTCCCTCTTTTCATTCTCCCGTGCTTCTCTTCCACTACCCTTCCCCTGTTCTCTGTTCTTCACTCTCACAACACTCTCCCGCTCTCTCTCTCTCTCTCCTCCCTCTCCCCCATTCCATTATTCTCCCTCACTGTTCTATTCCACAAAAGTATAAAAAAAAAATATCCTAGCTTGCTTTCCATTGTCATTCACATCTCACAAAGGAATATGGAAGGTTTGAAATAGTGTGTGTGTGTGTGTGTGTGTGTGTGTGTGTGTGTGTGTGTGTGTGTGTGTGTGTGTGTGTGTGTGTGTGTGTGTGTGTGTGTGTGTGTGTGTGTGTGTGTGTGTGTGTGTGTGTGTGTGTGTGTGTGTGTGTGTGTGTGTGAAAAAAGTAACAGGAAGCTTAGAATATTAGCAGATGTAGCAAATAATGTGGATAGTAATAATAAGAATAAGACAAGACATTATTTTAATCCCAATCAAGCGAGTATCTCTCTCTCTCTCTCTCTCTCTCTCTCTCTCTCTCTCTCTCTCTCTCTCTCTCTCTCTCTCTCTCTCTCTCTCTCTCTCTCTCTCTCCGAAATCCTCTAACTTCTACGCTTCGGGGACTGACATTCAACGTGATCTCTCTCTCTCTCTCTCTCTCTCTCTCTCTCTCTCTCTCTCTCTCTCTCTCTCTCTCTCTCTCTCTCTCTCTCTCTCTCTCTCTCTCTCTCTCTCTCTCTCTCTCTCTCTCTAGACCTGGCCCCATAATGTCCACTAAATCACCCAACACGCTACTCCTCTGGACTTCTTAATACGCTGGTTAAGACTCCCACACGCTGGACAGAGGAGGAGGAGGAGGAGGAGGAGGAGGAGGAGGAGGAGGAGGAGGAGGAGGAGGAGGAGGAGAAGAAGAAGAAGAAGAAGAAGAAGAAGAAGAAGAAGAAGAAGAAGAAGAAGAAGAAGAAGAAGAAGAAGGATTGGAAGATGAAGAAAGAACAAGAACAAGAAGAACAAGAAGAACAAGAACAAGAACAAGAAAAACAAGAACAAGAAGAAAAGAAGAAAAGAAATAAAAACAAGAAGAAGAAGAAGAAGAAGAAGAAGAAGAAGAAGAAGAAGAAGAAGAAGAAGAAGAAGAAGATAAAAGAAGAAAAGAAAAGAAAAGAAAAGAGGAGGAGGAGGAGGAGGAGAAGGAGGAAGAGGAGGAGGAGAAGGAGGAGGAGGAGGAGGAGGAGGAGGAGGAGGAGGAGGAGGAGGAGGAATGGAAGATGAAGAAAAAGAAAAAAAGAAGAGAGGAAAAAGAAGGAATAGAAGAAGAAAAAGAAAAAAAGAAAAAAAAAAAGAAAAAAGAAGAGTAGAAAAAGAAGAAGAAGAGAGAAGGAGGAGCAGATGAAGACGACAATAACAATGATGACGACGAAGATGAACAACAACAACAACAACAACAACAACAAGATAACAATAACAAGAATAACTCCATAACTTCCACCATGAACTGAATCAAAACACACAAATATAATGGCTATGAGGGCTGCTATGACAAAAGAGGTTTGAATAGCCCCAAAACGACCCTCCGGAAGTTGTTATAAGTGGCACGGTTGGTTAGTTGGCTGGCCACTCGATTGGCCGTCTTCAGGATTCGAGTCCCCACCAGCGAAGGGGAGCTGACACATCGCCAACTCCAGAACCCATAGATCTTATCACGTGTCCTTTTTAGTCCTTTTTTCTGGCATCAAAATGGACGCAAGCCAAAGGGGACGTTAGAAAGATTGAAAAGAAAGAGGGATGTTAAAGCGAAGAAAAAGCTAAGATTAAGATTAAAAGTTCCATTAAAAAAAAAAAACATTACAATTGAAAATCCTAATGAAAAAAATACATTGATTGAAAGTTCTAATGAAAAAAAAACATTAAGATTGAACATTCTAGTGAAAAAAAAACTGAGATTGAAAGTTCTATTGAAAAAAAAATTAAGACTGACAGTTCTAGTGAAAAAAAAAAGATAGAACGTTCAAGTAAAAAGAAAACATTGACTGAAATTTCTAGTGAAAATGGAGGCTGAAAAATGTTGAAAAACTTTGAAAGAAAGATGGAATTACTGAATAAAGTGAAAATGTAAAACAAATCGCTACGAAATGTAAAAAAAGGATATTAAAAAGAAAGTTAACATTAGAGATAGAAATAAAAAACAAAAGAATTTAAAAAAAGAGTCAACAAAACTTAAACTGGAGAATATAAAGAGGAAAGACAACACCGAAAAAAAAATGAAAACTGGAAAGTGTCCCAAAGAAAAGACTGCCATTATGTACCTGGGCCATACCTGGTCACCTTATATCCTGATAATCACAGCCACTTGTACCCCTAGTAACAGAATACCTGGTGACCTCATGACCTGAAAACACAGCCACATATAGTCCTATTTATAGAATACATGATAACCTTATGACCTGAAATATACCCCCTTGTGCTCCTAATAATAGAATACCTGATGACCTTATGACCTGAAAAACACAGCCACTTGTACCCTTAGTAACAGAATACCTGATGACCTGATGACCTGGAAAACATCCCCTTCTAGTAGTAGAATACCTGGGTGGTGGTGTAAAGGTCAAGGCAGCGGAGATGAGCATTGAGGCAAGACGCCACCTGGATCCCCTCCCATGCTTGCCTCTCTGACTATTTCATCACCACCTTGCCTCGCGCTCCACCTGTACAATTAACTATTCAACCACCGAACCACCTGACGGATTATACACTTCTTCACCACCTTCTTCCCCTATTTTTCCTCGTCCTCAACCTGGCCAGTCATCCACACTAACTTTTGCCTATTCATTGTGGACCATATACACAGACTTTTGTTTTATTCATACGGACATTAGGATCTAAATACACATCCACGTACACCTGTCCTATACACCTGTCCTGTCGTTTCATCCATATTGCTGTCAACATGCAAACTCATATCTACATATTGATTTTTTTTTTTTTCATCCTCAATGATGTCCACACTCACAATCGTCTGGTTTCATCCATATTAACATACAAATCCACATATGGACCTATCCTTTCATCCACATCCCACACAAGTTTCTGTCACTGCATCCACACTAATACCCACACCCATATTCATATACCCATATCCATATGTCTTCCACAGAGGTATAATCAATCCACATACACATCCACTACCCGATTTATCCACCATACCAACCTGCATTATCCACCCCTTCCAAACCCACACATCCATCCCAACTTCATCTCTTCCATACACCGTTGAGGTCTCATTCCACCTCCCATACATCATAGAGGTTCCACTCTACCTCCCATATGTAGTAGAATGTCGATTTAACGTGAATTGATTTAAATTATTGATTTAAAACGGCATCTGAAAAAAAAAGACAAAAAAATCGATTTAAAATGAATAATTTTGTTTTTAAGCCAATTGAAATTGGCGTGCATCGCTTTCCCGCCACAACAACTTTCCCATTAAAACAATATTTCGATTTACTGCAGAATCGATCCAAACCGAACTCTCGTGCACCCTGACCTGCGTGAAATCGACGTTCTATTGTACTACATAAGTCCACTTAAATTAACCTACCCTAATCTAACCTACCAAACCAAACCAAACCAAACCAAACTTGACCTGACCTAACACACCCCCGTGGAAGTCAAGGTCAGCACACTCCATATATCTATATCTTCCACCGGGCGAATTTCAAGGAGCGCCGTGTCTTCGTGTCTTCAGATGGACGGGAGACCAAGACCAACCAGCGCCAGAGATCGACCGGCGATATTTCTGGCCGTGACATTTCATCACTGCCACGTCTGAAATCCACTCTCTCTCCCCCATATTCCCCCATGCCCCTCTCCCTATCACCATCCCCACGCTCCCACAACTCCATTCCTTCCTTCCTCCACCTCCCCTCTGGGTCTCAGCTTGGGTACCGGTCTCGCTACTTCACCGTCGTTCGTTCCAGCACGTTACCTTCTTCCTCCTCCTCCTCCTCCTCCTCCTCCTCCTCCCCCTCCTCCTCCTCCTCCTCCTATTCCTCCTCCTCCTCTTATTCTTCTTCCTCCTCCTCCTCCTCCACCTCCTCCACCTTCTCCTCCTCCTCCTCCTCCTCCTCCTCCTCCTCCTCCACCTCCTCCTCCTCCTCCTATTCTTCTTCTCCTCCCCCTTTTTCTTCTTTCACTTTGTTCAACTCTGTACTCCCTCCAGCTTATTTATCTTTCTTTTCGTCCAACCTCAGTATCGTTCTCTCCTCCTCCTCCTCCTCCTTCTCCTCCCTCCTCCATCTCTTAATCTTTCTTCATTCTGACTTTCTTCCTTTCTTTACGTCATCCATTCTCTCTCTCTCTCTCTCTCTCTCTCTCTCTCTCTCTCTCTCTCTCTCTCTCTCTCTCTCTCTCTCTCTCTCTCTCTCTCTCTCTCTCTCTCTCTCGTCACGTAACCGCACCCTAACCCACATCTCACTAACCATATACCACCACCACCACCATCTTGTCTGCCCCTAAGTGTCTATTCTCCTTGTCATCGCGGTGGAAAGTTTGGTTAGAAAATGTCCTCTTTTGTCCCGAGGCCCCATCAGAGAGTATGCTGAATGCTCGACTACGCCAAGTTGCCTAAGAAAAAAAAGTATTTGGTTTCATCTAAAGTTCTAATAACCACTTCGTGTTTCACTTAACGTTTAGTTCCTTGGGGCTTGCACACCTTAATTAGTTTTATATGAAGGGAAAAATAGTAAGGTTATACAAAACTGTTTTTCTTACTTGTTTCATCTAAGTTCAAATGACTACTTTGTATTTTACCTGGCGCTTTACTTCTCGCGACTTCATGACGTTAATTAGTTTATCCGAAAAAAATAAGTCAAAAGATTTTTTTTTTTTTTCGTATTTGTGTCATTCAAGGTTCCAGTGACTACATCGTATTTTATCAAACTTTAAATGCCTCGGTACTCATACATGGTCATTAGTTTTCTTCTATAAAGCCAAAAAAGAAAAAGTCAAATTATGATACTTTTTTTTTGTATTTATTTTATCTGAAGTTCGGGTGACTAAACCGTGCTCTTACCTAAAGTTCAGTTCCTTCCTATTTGCATAATTTAGTTTCATATATAGCTATTCATAAAAAGAACAGCATCACGCTATTTTTTTTTTTTTCTTTTAGACAGACAGAAGCTTACGTACTTCAACAGCCAAAGATGAATGTTTCAATCTACTGAATTAATTTGAGATTCATTTGCACGTGATTTTCAAAGGCCTCCAGTCAAAGATCACAGTGAATAATAAAAAAGGTAAAGTTTGCTGTGTGAGTTCAGTTGGGTGCAAAACAGATAGGCATTCAGTTTCAGCAAGAGTTGAGTCTGACTATTACCTGACCTATATACATAAATTGAGCCACATCTTCAAAATACGTCAAAATATCTACGCACACACCTTTACCTTGTTTAAGTTTTCAGTAAGTTCAAGAGACTCAGACGTTAGGCACTGAGATTGAGTTTAATCCTGAGCAGAATTTCAGATTAAACTTCAGAATACGTAGCACTCAGCAATCTCCCTCAGTACATTCCAGGACTCGTATTATTAAACACTCCATTCCCTGCAAACCGCACCATGAAAAAAACCTTTGCTATAACTCGAGAGGATGACTCATCTTTAAAGACTGACTGGAAGGAAAGATTTAAATGATCATCTGACCTCCAGTTCTCAGGTAATTAAGCACAAGGGATTCAACGATTCAAGGTTCAAAAATCAAAACTGAAGAAACCTACAGGTAGTTTAACAAAAGTATAACACCCATTTGCTTCCTCTTTGAGATTAACTTTAAGAGTAAATATTGCTCAGTCAAGTCTACGGTACATTCTTAGTCTCATTTTCCGTTCAGAGGACTCAGATGCTCCTTCAAAGGTAGTCAAAGTTGTATGTAAACTTCCATCAGTATTCAATTATGCCTGTTTCGACTCTGAGGCATTAACAACATGGTCAGTTCAGTGAAACCAACAGCACATTGTAAGGTCTCGATCAAACTCAAAGGGCTCAAGCTCAAAGGTAACGAAATTCACAGGTAAACGTTCGAGCCACACACCATTGCGCTCTATTTCCACCTTGATAGTTACTCTGGAAATACGTGCGTCCAACTCAGTAACACCCACAGTACTATATAAGTTCTCAGTCATGTCTCACGCTCATATGTGTCTAAGTTTACCATAAACTTTCAATTCACGCGTTTCTCCTCTAATCTGAATTTGACATTAAGTTTGAAAATACGCCCAAACCATTAATATCAACAGCATATTATAAGTTCTCAGTCAAAATCATGGGATTCAAACTCAATGCAACGAAATCTACCGAAAAATTCCAATCCATCCACAATTTCGCCTATGACTCAACTATATGAAGTATGACCAACCTGGTAAAACAACAGCACATTGTAAGTTCACAGTCAGCTCAGAGGACTCAAGTTCAACAGTAGCCCAAAAAAAAAAGAGGCAGACTTTCGACCCACGCACAACTACTACGCTTCTGTGTTGACTTTGACATTAACTTTGAGAATCTCGCCAAGTAAAATCAATAGTAGTACATTGTAAATTATCGGTGAACTGCACAGGAGTCAAGTATCCAGACCTAATACAGGTAAACTTCAACAAACGACCAAGAGTGCCTTTGTTTTAATTCTGACCTTAAGTTTGGGGACACAGGTAAAATCAGATGCAGCACTGAAAATTCTCAGTCAGGCTGAAAGGAATTAAACTCAAATATCACCACCACCATCACCACCACCAACAACAACAACAACAAAAACAACAACAAAAACAACAACAACAACAACAAATGCAGGTAAACTTCCTTCTCACGCATAACAACTCCCCTGTTTGGACTCTGATGCCATCATATTTACAAATACAGTATGTTCAGCTCACTCATGTCCACAGTACATTCTAGGATCCTCGGTTCATTAAGTTGTCAGAAGGCTAAGATATTATACAACCAGAGGGAACTAAATCCGCAGGTAAGCTTCAACAAACGTACAATTACGCCTCTGCCTGTCAGGTGAGTGAGGCTCGAGGGACCCGCCGTCAGCTCCCTGAGCCCTGCGGCGTGAGATGTGTGTGTGTGAGATGCGACACTCCGCCACCTCACGCACCTCACATTAATTGATGAGCAGCGTAAATGTCAAATTCACGAAACAAACCAACTCTCCTACGTAGCTAGCTGCCTCCTGCCTCCTTCCCTTCCTTCAACCACACCCCATGCTTCTCCTGCTCTTCCTTCACCCACACACACTCCATACTTCTCCTCTTCCTTCACCCACACACATTCCATGCTTCTCCTCCTCCTCCTTCCCCCACACCTCATGGTTCTCTTCCTCCTCCTTCGCCCAAACTCCATGGTTCTCCTCCTCTTCCTTCGCCCACACTCCATGGTTCTCCTCCGCTTCCTTCGCCCACACTCCATGGTTCTCCTCCGCTTCCTTCGCCCACACTCCATGGTTCTCCTCCTCTTCCTTCGCCCACACACACTCCATGCTTCTCCTCCTCCTCCTTCGCCCACACGTCATGCTCCTTCTCCTCCTCTCTCCTCCTCAATCCCATCTTCGTCTTCCTCCTACTTCCCCTCCTTATTTCTCTTCCTTCATCTTCACTTCTTGCTTGTCTTTCTCCATCTCACCTTCGTCTCTCCCTCGTCCTCCTCACTTCCTCAAGTTCCAGCTCGTTCCCGTATTCCTTCTCCTCTTCCACCTCCTTCTCTTACCATACCTCCATTTCCTTCTCGTCCTTGTCTTCCTTCGCTTGCCTCTCTTCCTCCACCTCCAGGTCATCCTCCTCCTTCTTGTCTCATTCCTTCCTCTCCTTCATAACTTCCTTGAGTGTTCATGCTGCTGCTGCTGCTGCTGCTCCTCCTCCTCCTCCTCCTCCTCCTCCTCCTCCTCCTCCTCCTCCTCCTCCTCCTCTTCCTCTTCCTCTTCTTCTTCCTCCTCCTCCTCCTCCTCCTCCTCCTGCAGTGGTTCCTCGGTTAACACCCTTGCGCTGCTGTGTCTATTCCAGTTTCTTCCCGACAGGAGATATCATGTGTATATTGCAATGAGAATTATCCTGGGCAAGGGAAAGGAGGAATAAAGGAAGGAGGGAAGAAAGGAAGGGAGGGAAGGGAAGGAGAGAGTGAAGTGGAGAATATTAGAAATGAAAGAGAGAATGAGTTTTTTCCATTCTCTTGCTCGTTGCT
>NC_087187.1:10007500-10017500 GCF_035594125.1 Scylla paramamosain
CTCTCTCTCTCTCTCTCTCTCTCTCTCTCTCTCTCTCTCTCTCTCTCTCTCTCTCTCTCTCTCTCTCTCTCTCTCTCCATCACAATCAGCCTCGCATGTGTGACGAAAAGAAAAGAAGATAAAAAAAAAGGATGAACATGAGAAAAAGAGGATATAGGAGAATATGGAAAAAAAAACAGGGAAGAAGAGAAAATATATTGGAAACAGGCGAAATTGGAGGAAATAAAAAGGTAAGAAGGTGATGAGGATAAAAAAGACAAAGTATATAAGAAAATAAGGAAAAAAAGAGAAGAAAAAATAAGTATGAGAAAAGAAGAGAAACATGAGAAGAGAGGAGATGGCAGGAACGAGGACAAACGAATGAGAGAATAGCGAAAATTAATAAATCAAGAAAATACAAGAAATCGTGAAATGGAAGAAGAGAAGGAAACTACGGAAGGGAAAAATGTAACAAAACAAAAAAGTAGATAGAGCAAGAAACAGGAGAGTTGAAGAAAAGGGAAGGAAAAGGTAATAAAAACGGGAAAATTAACAGCAAAAAAAAAAAAAATAGAACTAAATAAGAAAAATAAAGATAACAAACGAAATGAGGAGGTAATACAGAAGCATAAAACTAGAAAATGTAAAAGACAATAAAAGAATAGGGAGAATGAATAAGGAAAGTACAGAAAGGAATACAAAGAGAGAGAGAGAGAGAGAGAGAGAGAGAGAGAGAGAGAGAGAGAGAGAGAGAGAGAGAGAGAGAGAGAGAGAGAGAGAGAGAGAGAGAGAGAGAGAGAGAGAGAGAGAGAGAGAGGTGCAGAACAAAAGAGGAAAAAGAAAAAGACAGTAGAGAATAAGGTAAACGAAACGAGGTAACTGAGGCAGGTGGAAGAGGTAGATAAGGAGAGAAAGAAGGAAGGAAGAAAAGGAGAGCAAAAACTAAAATAAAAAGGAATAAGAAATATCAAATCGATAAAAGAGAACGGGATAAATGAGAGAGAGAGAGAGAGAGAGAGAGAGAGAGAGAGAGAGAGAGAGAGAGAGAGAGAGAGAGAGAGAGAGAGAGAGAGAGAGAGTACGAACGGACGGGCAGACGGACAAACCAATGAACAGACACACAGACAGAATGAATATGAAAAGATGAATATGAAGAAAAAAATATATAAGAAATATTCAAGAATCGTGAAAAGAAAAAAGGTAAATGTGAGAGGAAGAAGAGAGAGAGAAGAGGAAGAAAAAGTAAGGAAGGAGAAAAGGAGATATGGAGAAAAAAAGAGAGGGAGACTAGAGAAAAAAATAAAGAATGAAACACCGAGAATAAAGAAAAGACGATCGAGGAAATACAAAAAAAAGTAAAAGACAGAAATGGAAAAGAAAGTGAGGGAATGAGAAAAGAAACAAAAGAAAGAAAAGAAGAGAGAGTTAAAGAGAAAAGTTAAAGAAAAGATGAAGAGAAATGAAGAGGGCGAGAAAAGTGGAAGAAGAGGAAAGAAATAAAGAGAAAAAAACAGAGAGAGAGAGAGAGAGAGAGAGAGAGAGAGAGAGAGAGAGAGAGAGAGAGAGAGAGAGAGAGAGAGGAGGGGGGACAGCTGCTGGCGGGTGTCATCAGAACAGGTAAGGAAGCGCGAAAATTTTCATCACCTGTGGGACATACACACCTTGGGGACCCGAGTTGCCTCAGCCAACCAGCGACCTTCACCCTTCGTGCCAGCCAATCCCCGCGCCCCTGACCTTCGCAATTGCCAATCCTCGCGCGTCCTGCTACGTGATAACCAATGAAAAAGAACTTCAAGCCTTCCAAGCAGCCAATGACGCGTGCTAAACGGTTTAACTTTCAATCAGAAAACGGAGTGCCTTAAAACCACCACTGAGAAAACACGGGCGTGACAAACAATAAATCAGATGGCGTTAAATTTATAAACACCCAATCAGGGACACTTACCCCCTTACAGCGTCGACCAGTCAGCGTGATGTGTCATTCTGAAAAGAGAAAAAATGTAATGGTAAATACGAGTACACACGTTGATAAAAGCTGAGAGAGAGAGAGAGAGAGAGAGAGAGAGAGAGAGAGAGAGAGAGAGAGAGAGAGAGAGAGAGAGAGAGAGAGAGAGAGAGAGAGAGAGAGAGAGAGAGAGCAACACGACAAAGATAAGATACACAGACGATACAAACACATGAGAGAGAGAGAGAGAGAGAGAGAGAGAGAGAGAGACAAAATCAGTCAGCGAATATAATGAGTGGTCGGATGATTCGAATGAGTGGATGAATGAGTGAGTGAGTGAGTGAGTGACAAATAAACAGACACACAGGCAAGGTCACAAAAGCAAGATAATTTAAAACCACAACCTTCACCGAACACTTCTTTTTCTTGATACAGGTACTGAGTCACGCCTGCATTTGCCCCGCATACCTGCAGATGTCCCACACACTTGTCATGCCAACAGACACCTGTGTAGTATCCAAGAACGACGAACAGAAACCTTCTTTACGGGGTTTTATTACGCTGAAATGACGAGTGTAGAAGAGCAGAGGCGAGACAGACCTCAAGGAAGGGTTGGATGCCGGAGGGATGAGCAGGACCTAATGTTCGGAACTGTTTGAGTGAGTGAACTGAAGCCAGTGTGACCTGAAGGGTAAGGGCGGAGGAGTGGGTTTGACCTAATGTTCCGAACAGTTTCAGTGGGTGAATAGAACCCAGCGTGACCCGAAAGGAGTAGAGGAGTGGACACTGGACAGGGCTTAAGCTTCGGAACAGTTACAATGAGAGAATAGCAGCCAGTGTGATTTGATGGAAAGGGTGTAGAGGTGGGTAAGCGTCGGAACAGTTTCAGTGAGTGAATACAGGCCAGTGTGAGCTGAAGGGTAAGGATGGAGGAATGCATCAGACCTACTGTTAGGAACAGTTGCAATGAATGAATAGAAGCCAATGTGACCTGAAGGGTAGGGGTGGAGGAGTGGACTGGACCTAAGCTTCGGAACAGTTACAATGTGTGAATTCAATTCGAGACTTAAAGTTGGAGTAAAAATACTAATTAAATAATTGCATTAACTACACTGACATTGCTGCAACCTGTATAGCTTGTTGTGTTTATATATGTATTTAGGTACATATGAGAGAGAGAGAGAGAGAGAGAGAGAGAGAGAGAGAGAGAGAGAGAGGAACAGTAAGTCAGATAAGCTGATGGATGGGTATACAGACAGACAAACAGACAGGTAGACTGAGTGACCGGCAGAGGGATGGACAAACAGATAAACGGATAGGCAGACAGACACAAGACAGACGAATGGACAGACAGACAGACAGACGGAGATCAATAGATGGCCATGTGGAAAGACAGACAGACAGACAGAGATCAATAGATGGCCTTGTGGACAAGTCAGAGAGAGAGAGAGAGAGAGAGAGAGAGAGAGAGAGAGAGAGAGAGAGAGAGAGAGAGAGAGAGAGAGAGAGAGAGAGAACAGGTTGAGAAACATCATATGGACAGAAAGGCTAAATTAAGTCACGTGACGAGAGAGAGAGAGAGAGAGAGAGAGAGAGAGAGAGAGAGAGAGAGAGAGAGAGAGAGAGAGAGAGAGAGAGAGAGAGAGAGTATTTAAAGTAAGTTCCGAAGAGGAGACTTTCGGGCAGAGAAGAGAGGAAAGATAACTTGCTTCTTAAGGAGGAGGAGGAGGAGAAGGAGGAGGAGGAGGAGGACTTCTTCAGCCTGCAACTAAAAATCTCCCCGTGTTTGCTTCTTATGTCAAGTTTGGCTCCTGAGAACTTTATGTTTGCTTGTCATGTTTCATTCCGGACAGATTCCAACCTCCTCCCCTTTTCCCTCATCCTCCTCCTCTCCTCCTCCTCTTCCTCTTCTTCTTCGTCTTCCTCCTCCTCTCCTCCTCCTCCTTTTTTCTTCTTCTTCTTCTTCTTGTTCTTCTTCTTGTTCTTCTTCTTGTTCTTCTTCTTCTCCTCTTCTTCTTCCTCCTCCTCCTCCTCCTCCTCCTCCTCCTCCTCCTCCTCCTCTTCTTCTCCTCTCCCTCATCTTCTTTTTTTTTTCATTTAATGCCATCTCTCTTAAGGAATCTGTCTCATATTAAATCTCTCTCTCTCTCTCTCTCTCTCTCTCTCTCTCTCTCTCTCTCTCTCTCTCTCTCTCTCTCTCTCTCTCTCTCTCTCTCTCTCTCTCATTCCGTCACTCCTTCAGGATTCCTCCTCCTCCGTAAACTGCCTCAAAACCCACAACTTTTCATCTTTCCCTCCTCCTCCTCCTCCTCCTCCTCCTCCTCCTCTTCCCTCTTCTCCTTCTCCTCTCTTCTTCCTTACTATGAGCTTCAACCAACTCATGTAAAAATTTCTTCCATAGTCTGGTTCCTCTCTCTCTCTCTCTCTCTCTCTCTCTCTCTCTCTCTCTCTCTCTCTCTCTCTCTCTCTCTCTCTCTCTCTCTCTCTCTCTCTGTCTCTCTCTATGTTTCTCCGTGTACCTTATATTTTCCTCCATTCTGTGTATCTCCTTTTCCTTCCCCTTTTTTCTCCTTTATCTCCATCTTACTTCCAACATTAAAATTCCCTACCACTTTCCTCCTTTCCCGTTTTCTTTCGCAGAGTGAAGGTGTCGAAATTTAAACACGCCTTTCTCTCTCTCTCTCTCTCTCTCTCTCTCTCTCTCTCTCTCTCTCTCTCTCTCTCTCTCTCTCTCTCTCTCTCTCTTTTAATCATTTACTTTTCTTCTCTTCCATTCATTTTTTTCTTTCCCTTCTCTTCTTCTTCCTTTGCTATATTCTTTCATTCCTTCTGCTCTTCTGTCTCTCCGTCTTTTCTATTCTTCTTCTTCCTTCCTTCCTTCCTTTTTCCTATCCCAGTAATTTTGCTTTTCTTTCCCCCTTCTTCCCAACCAATTCTAAACTTTCCCTCCTTCCTTCTCTTTCTCCTCCACCTTCTCTTCCTCTTCTTCCTCTTTCCCTCCTTCGTATGCAAATCCACGCTGGCTGAGGAAGAGGAAGAAAAGGAGAGAACGAAAAGATGAATCCAATCACCGGGAGGAAGAACAAAAGAAGAAAGGAGGAGGAGGAGGAGGAGGAAGAGGAGGAGGAGGAGGAGGAAGAGGGGTAATACAAAGGAATACAAAGGAAAGCGAAACAGCAACAGACCTTTTGGTCCTAGCAAGGCTGTTTGGTAACTACTTCTAACTAGCTACAAGGAAGAGAGACAGCACAGCATAGCAGAAGGCTCCTCCCCACCCACCACTCCCTCCAGCTTGCGCTGGCATGGAAATAGTTGGGAAAAGTACCATGCAGTATGGAAAAACTGACATGGGATTTTCATAGGAAAGGATGAAAGGAAGTTCTACTATTCACCCTACGGTGAACTCTATACGCCTATCTGAAAGTTAATACAATTTATATTAAAACTGGTGTCTGTAAAATAAGAGTTTATTGGTGAATTTAGTAATTATTCGGACAAGAAGAGAGTTTGTTGGGGATTTGCTTTTAAATATTTGTCTATTTTATTTTTGAATGATTCAATAGTATTGCTGTTCACAATTTCTGCAGGAAGTTTATTCCATATATTTACTATACGATTAAAGAAAAACTGTTTGGCCTCGTGGGATTTAAAACGTTTGGGTATAATCTTGAATCCATTATTTCTTGTTAGGTTAGAATGATCAATAGTAAAATATTTATGTGCATCAATGTTACTAAATCCTTTGAAAATTTTGAACACTTCAATCAGGTCTCCTCTTATCCTGCGCTTTGTTAAACTGAATAGGTTTAGTTCTTCCAGTCGTTCCTCATATGGCTTATTGCGCAATCTTGGAATCATCTTTGTGACTCTGCGCTGTATCTTTTCTAGTTTTTCAATGTCTTTTTTGTAATATGGTGATCAGAACTGTACACAGTATTCTAGATGAGGGCGTACCAGTGAGTTATATAAGGCAAGTATAACCTTTTCTGATTTAAATTCAAAGGTCCTTCCAATGAACCCTACTAATTCATTTGCCGTCTTTACTGTTTCTGTGCAGTGTTGACTCGGCTTTAGGTCGTTTGACACAACGACACCAAGATCTTTTTCTTTATTGGTGCTTGACAGTGGCATGTTATTCATTACATATCTCGTCTGAACATTGTTGCTTCCGATATGTAGAATTTTACACTTTTCTGTATTGAATCTCATCTGCCATTTTTCTACCCAGCTTGTTAGTTTATTGAACTCACATTGCAGTTCCTGCCATTGTGACACAGACGTTACTCTACTTGTTATTTTGGTGTCGTCTGCAAATTTACTTATTTTGCAATTTATCCCTTCATCAATATCATTAATGTACATTATAAAGAGTACTGGTCCTAATACAGAGCCTTGAGGAAAGCCGCTATTTACCTTTTGCCACTCTGACTCTTTTCCATTTATCACTACACGCTGTTTTCTGTCAGAGAGCCAGTCTCTCAGCCATTTCAGGGTGTTTCCGGCAATGCCGGAAAAAAAACGATTTTATGTAGGCGCAAAGTACGTTACATGAAGGGTTGCTGCGAGGTGATTGTTCAACCTTTCTTTAAAAGTTTTTATTGTATTACTATCGACAATATGTGCTGGGAGAGAGTTCCAGACATTTACAATTCTATTGAAGAAATAATACTTAGCCTCATCTGATCTGAAACGCTTACCTATAATCTTGTAACCATTATTTCTAGTGGTGTTGGAACTGTCAATGATGAGATAGTTGTTTACATTTATGTTATCAAAGCCCCGACATATTTTAAATTGTTCAATTAAGTCTCCTCACATTTGCCGTTTCTCTAAACTGAACAAGTTGAGTTCCCTTAAGCGCTTCTCATAAGGCTTGTTCCACAGTCGTGGGATCAACTTGGTAACTCGTCTTTGGACTCCCTCCAGCTTGTCTATATCTTTCCTGTAATGGGGTGACCAGAACTGGACGCAGTACTCAAGTAGAGGTCGGACAAGTGTATTAAACAATGTGAGAATTACCCCTTCTGATTTGAATTCGAAAGCCCTACCAGTAAACTCAACCAATTTATTTGCTGTTTTAACTACTTCCGAGCAGTGTTTACTTGACTTGAGGTCTGAGGTAATTATAACGCCCAAGTCCTTTTCCTCATTAACCTTGAGAAGCTCGGTACCGTTCATTAAGTAATCAGTATGATCGTTATTACTACCAATGTGCAACACTTTATATTTATCTACATTGAAGCTCATCTGCCACTTGTCTGACCAGGTGGCTAAGTGGTCGAGATCAGATTGTAATTTTCTTTTATCCTCTGACGTGATAACTTTATTCATTATTTTTGTATCATCAGCGAACTTAGATATTTTGCAGGTGAGGCCCTCATCGATATCATTAACGTAAATAAGGAAAAGAACAGGGCCGAGCACAGATCCCTGTGGTACACCACTTAGAACTTCTCGTCAGCTTGAAAATTTACCATTTAAAACATCGCGCTGCTTTCTCTCAGACAGCCAGTCTTTAAGCCAATTGAAAAGTTTTCCATTTATACCATGTGACTTCAATTTAGCTAGTATGGGGATCTTTGTCAAAAGCTTTTTGAAAATCTAGATACACTATATCTACTGCCTTTGTTTCGTCGTGCATGGTGAAAACATCATAAAAGAAATCAAGCAGATTAGTCAGACAAGAACGTCTGTTTCGGAAGCCATGCTGTGAGTCATTGATTAAATCATTTTCCTCTAGAAAGTTTACTAAATTATTGCGAATTACTGTTTCCATTAGTTTACATACTACAGATGTAAGGCTGATAGGTCTGTAGTTACTTGGAAGTGAATTGTCGCCTTTCTTTTCTATGGGGGTAACGTAAGCTAACTTCCAATCCTTGTGAACCTTACCGCAGTTAAATGATTTGGTGAAAAGCAATGAAAGGGGCTTACATATTTGAAATTTAGTTTCTTTCAAGACACGTGGTGCAATATCGTCTGGGCCAGGGGTTTTGTCAGTTTTCATTTTATCAATTGCTTTGATTATTTCGTTTTCATGAAAAACGCAGACACTTAAAGGGGTTATGTTGTGGAGCATAAGGAGGGGTTCGGGGATTATGAGTATTTTCCTCTGTAAAAATTGAAGCAAAATAATCATTCAGTGTGTCCGCAATCTGAGTTTCTTCGGTGACAAAATTAACGTTATCTAGTGTAATTTCATTAATGTGAGATGTAATGACTTTTTATTTCAAACGTAACTGTAAAATTCTTTGGGATTGGATTTAGCAATGCTTGCAATATACATTTCTAGATTTTTCTTACTCTGTCTAATGAGCTTTTTTTTATTCGCATCGAAGTCTGTCATATTCTAGTTTATTGGCCTCATTCTGAGAGGACAAATATTTACGGTAGGCACGATTTTTCTGCAGTAGTTGTGACTCAATGTTGTTTGTCCACCATTTAGGTTGTTTCTCTTGCATGGACGTCTTTTACGCATAGGGATACATGTCTTCACAGCATTTTCCAAAATGTACTTAAATTTCGCCCATGATTCTTCAATGTTACTTTCACCAAGTTCAGCATTCCAATCTGCGACAGAAAGAATTGACCCCGAGTCTCTCATAGTCTCTTTTTTTGTATATGAAAACTTTTTCGTTACTAACAATGTCTTTATATGCTTGAAGGTTGATGTTAAAGGAGACAATCTTGTGGTCACTTGTACTAAATTCAGGATCAATATTAACATTAGATATTAAGTCATCGTTTGTTGAAAAAACAAGATCTAATATGCTGTCACCTCGTGTGGGTCCTTGAACGTGTTGCTTTAGAGAACATTCTAATAAATTATTATACAAGTCGTGACCAGAATGAGAGTTAAGAGGATTTCCCCATGAGTTAACAGATTGAAGTCTCCACAGATGACTGTATCAAAAGTGTTACTTATTTCAGTAATTTAATCTTGTAAATTCTTATCGGAGGAAACATTGTGAACCGGAGGCCTATAAATAAGACCTATAGCAGTTTTCTTAGAACGTACTTTTAAATGCAAGAAGACTGAATCTATATTGTTAATCTTTTCGGTTTTTAATATGGTTGGCTGAAGACTGTCTTTCACATACAGCAATACACCGCCTCCTATCCTGTCTTTTCTTTCACAGCTGAACATTTCATAGCCTGGCAAGTTGTATTCCGCAAGAAAGTCTCTGTTCGCAGAGTTCAGCCAAGATTCAGTAATACCAATAATGTGATAGTTTTCTACAGCTGCCAGGATTTCTAAATCTGAAAATTTATTTCTAAGGCTGCGAGCGTTGATTAGGCAAGCTTTTATAGTGTTGCACATGGAGGTTGGGTTGCGCGAGGGAGTCTACTAAGAGTCTGGGGCTATACGATCTTGCTGGTCGTTTTTTGGTCTGAAAATAGAAACTTTATTACTAAGGAGTCTGTCAAGTCATGCTGCTCCAATTCACTTAGGTGTAAACCATCCGGCTGAAATAGAGAAGGTTTATTGTAAAAGTCGTCCCAAAGATTAACAAAGTCTACACCTTCCTCTGCGCAGAGAGAACGGAGACGGCTGTTAGTGCTGAAGGCTCTGTTGTTGAAGACAGGCAGTGCCCTGGTCCGGGGGAGGATACCTGAAACAATAATGTCACTGGATTTACTTTTGTAGCACTGTATCATCCTCTTGAACTTTTCCATGAGCTCCTCAGACCTAGTGTTTTCGACATCATTTGTACCTGCATGAATAATAAAGAGGATATTATTATTAGATCTGCAGGCTGCTTCGTCGCATGCTGCTGTGATGTCATCTAAACATTAAGCATCCACCAGGCATGCATAGACACTTACATGTCTTATGAGCCCTGCCACAGAACTCAGAGAGCTGACCTCTGACTATTGAGTCTCCGACCAGTCTCGTCTTTTGTGCAACTTCCTCCTCTTCAGCTAGGATCTGGTACCTGGTGCGTGTTGAGATGGGCAAAAATTTCTTAACATTAGTGGTGGTGGCACGATTCCTGACTAAAGTGAATGGTGACTCTGCAAGCACAGCATGTGGGCGGACAGGAGCCCCTGGAGTGGAGGAGGCAGATCTGTCAG
>NC_087187.1:10022500-10035000 GCF_035594125.1 Scylla paramamosain
TCTACATTCACCTTTTTCTACATAAGAGGTGGACTGGCCTAAGGCTACGAAAACTTAAAGAAAAATGCCCTATGAGGTTCCAGTCCCTAAAGAAAAGAGGATTATCCAAAATTGGAGAAATGTCTTGGAACCTTCCTCTGGAAAGTCTTAAGTAGGGAGAAAATAAATACAGAAGCAGGCAATGAGTTCCAAAGTCTACCATGCCAGATTCCCCACTCTTCTCAATTGTGTTTACATTTCTAGACGGGATGGATTATATAATGGTAAATACACGATGATTTCATAATCAGTTAGGTATAAAATTTTACTTGCCAGACATTATGATTATCAATGACCCCACCAGTCGTGCTCATCTGATAAGGGATATAGATAAAGGGAGGTATGGGAAGGAAACAAGGGTATGGAGGATGAGAGTAAGAGTAAAAAGGACAAGAAGATACGAGTAAAGGACAGGGAGAAGTAGAAACGGAGGGAAATGTAATAGAGTACATGAACATAAAAATAAAGGTTATGTATGGTAGTAGAAAGATATGTGTGTGTGTGTGTGTGTGTGTGTGTGTGTGTGTGTGTGTGTGTGTGTGTGTGTGTGTGTGTGTGTGTGTGTGTGTGTGTGTATGTGTGTGCGTGAATGTGTGTGTGTGTGTGTGTGTGTGTGTGTGTGTGTGTGTGTGTGTGTGTGTGTGTGTGTGTGTGTGTGTGTGTGTGTGTGGTGTGTGTGTGTGTGTGTGTTTATGTAGGAAGGACACTGGCCAAGGGCAACAAAAATCCAATAAAAAAAAATGCCCACTGAAATGCCAGTCCCATAAAAGGGTCAAAGCAGTAGTCAAAAATTGATGAATAAGTGTCTTGAAACCTCCCTCTTGAAGGAATTCAAGTCATAGGAAGGTGGAAATACAGAAGTACCCAGGGAGTTCCAGAGTTTACCAGAGAAAGGGATGAATGATTGAGAATACTGGTCAACTCTTGCATTAGAGAGGTGGACAGAATAGGGGTGAGAGAAAGAAGAAAGTCTTGTGCAGCGAGGCCGCGGGAGGAGGGGAGGCATGCAGTTAGCAAGATCAGAAGAGCAGTTAGCATGAAAATAGCGGTAGAAGACAGCTAGAGATGTAACATGGCGGCGGTGAGAGAGAGGCTGAAGACAGTCAGTTAGAGGAGAGGAGATGAGATGATGAGACGAAAAGCTTTTGATTCCACCCTGTCTAGAAGAGCAGTATCGATGGAACCCCCCCCAGACATGTGAAGCATACTCCATACATGGACGGATAAGGGCCTTGTACAGAGTTAGCAGCTGGGGGGATGAGAAAAACTGGCGGACATCTCACACCTAACTTCATAGAAGCTGTTTTAGCTAGAGATGAGATGTGAAGTTTCCAGTTCAGATTATAAGTAAAGGACAGACCAAGGATGTTCAGTGTAGAAGAAGGGGACAGTTGAGTGTCACTGAAGAAGAGGGGATAGTTGTCTGGAAAGTTGTGTCGAGTTGATAGATGGAGGAATTGAGTTTTTGAGGCATTGAACAATACCAAGTTTGCTCTGCTCCAATCAAAAATTTTAGAAAGATCAGAAGTCAAGCGTTCTGTGGCTTCCCTGTGTGAAATGTTTACCTCCTGAAGGGTTGGACGTCTATGAAAAGACGTGGAAAAGTGCAGGGTAGTATCACCAGCGTAGGACAAGAAGTCTGGTTTAGATCATTAATGAATAATAAGAAGAGAGTGGGGTGACAGGATAGAACCCTGAGGAACACCACTGTTAATAGAACAAGAAATTAAAGCAATAGGACGGTAGTTTGAGGGATTAGAACGGTCACCCTTTTTAGGAACAGGCTGAATGTAGGCAAACTTTCAGCAAGAAGGAAAGGTAGATGTTTACAGACAGAGCTGAAAGAGTTTGACTAGGCAAGGTGCAAGCACGGAGGCACAGTTTCGGAGAACAATAGGAAGGACCCCATCAGGTCCATAAGCCTTCCGTGGGTTTAGGCCAGCGAGGGCATGGAAAACATCATTGCAAAGAATTTTAATAGGTGGCATGAAGTAGTCAGAGGGGTGGAGGAGAGGAAGGAACAAGCCCAGAATCGTCCAAGGTAGAATTTTTAGCAAAGGTTTGAGCGAAGAGTTTAGCTTTAGAAATAGATGTGATAGCAGTGGTGCCATCTGGTTGAAATAGAGGAGGGAAAGAAGAAGCAAAGTTATTGGAGATATTTTTTTGCTAGATGCCAGAAGTCACGAGGGGAGTTAGATCTTGGAAGGTTTTGACACTTTCTGTTAATGAACGAGTTTTTGGAGAACAGACTTGGCATGGTTCCGGGCAGAAATATAAGGTGCATGAGATTCTGGTGATGGAAGGCTTAAGTACCTTTTGTGGGCCACCTCTCTATCATGTATAGCACGAGAA
Source organism: Scylla paramamosain (assembly GCF_035594125.1). Lineage (NCBI taxonomy): Eukaryota > Metazoa > Arthropoda > Malacostraca > Decapoda > Portunidae > Scylla > Scylla paramamosain. Next base: position 10,024,892 of record NC_087187.1, read on the forward strand.
CAAGCTGTGTTAAACCAAGGTTTAGAAGGTTTAGGTCGAGAAAAAGAGTGAGGAATGTACGCCTCCATGCCAGACACTATCACCTCTGTTATGCGCTCAGCACACAAAGACGGGTCTCTGACACAGAAGCAGTAGTCATTCCAAGGAAAATCAGCAAAATACCTCCTCAGGTCCCCCAACTAGCAGAGGCAAAACGCCAGAGGCACCTTCGCTTAGGAGGATCCTGAGGAGGGATTGGAGCGATAGGACAAGATACAGATATGAGATTGTGATTGGAGCAGCCCAATGGAGAAGAAAGGGTGACAGCATAAGTAGAAGGATTAGAAGTCAGGAAAAGATCAAGAATGTTGGGCGTATCTCCAAGACAGTCAGGAATACGAGTAGGGTGTTGCACCAATTGCTCTAGGTCGTGGAGGATAGCAAAGTTGTAGGCTAGTTCACTAGGATGGTCAGTGAAGGGAGAGGAAAGCCAAAGCTAGTGGTGAACATTGAAGTCTCCAAGAATGGAGATCTCTGCAAAAGGGAAGAGGGTCAGTATGTGCTCCACTTTGGAAGTTACGTAGTCAAAGAATTTCTTATAGTCAGAGGAGTTAGGTGAGAAGTATACAGCACAGATAAATTTAGTTTGAGAGTGACTCTGTAGTCGTAGCCAGATGGTGGAAAACTCGGAAGATTCAAGAGCGTGGGCACGAGAGCAAGTTAAGTCATTGCGCATATAAACGCAGCATCCAGCTTTGGATCGAAAATGAGGATAGAGAAAGTAGGAGGAAACAGAAAAGGGGTTACTGTCAGTTGCCTCAGACACCTGAGTTTCAGTGAGGAAAAGAGGATGAGGTTTAGAAGAGGAGAGGTGGTGTTCTACAGATTGAAAATTAGATTTTAGACCGCGAATGTTGCAGAAGTTAATGAGGAAAAAGTTGAGAGGGGTGTCAAGACACTTAGGTCGTCGACAGAAAGGCAGTCCGATCTGGGGACATTTATGGTCCCCTCCCCAGATGGGGACTCCGAGGCTGGTGTAGGAGCCGCCATGATGATTTTAAAATTTTTTAGTGAAGGGTGTGTGTGTTATTAGGTGCTTGTAGTTTTGTGTGGAAGAAGAGAGTTGTCTTTAGAGGGCAGGCTGTGACTGCCCCCTTGTGTTGTGAGACACAAAGGGAAACGTTCAGTGAGTCACAGCTGGGTTTAATGATAAGTTCACAGCACCCCCTGAACAGTGCTTTAGACCTCACTAGGAGTAATTATCGTTTCGGCAGGTGTCTACTACCTGTGTGTGTGTGTGTGTGTGTGTGTGTGTGTGTGTGTGAGAGATAGAGAGAGAGAGAGAGAGAGAGAGAGAGAGAGAGAGAGAGAGAGAGAGAGAGAGAGAGAGAGAGAGAGAGAGAGAGAGAGAGAGAGAGAGAGAGAGAGAGAGAGAGAGAGAGAGAGGGTACATACATAAGGAGAAAAGATAAAAGGAGATATAATGATCTACAAGGAGAAAAGTCGTGGGGGGTGGTGATAGAGACGAGAGGGAAAATTATACACTGTCATTTATTGTCATTCTCGGCGAGACCTTCCTCTCCTCCGCATCGCAGGGCAGGTATCTCATAGGTAAGCACTCCCCTCCCCTTACCTCTTTCCTCCTCTTTCTCTCCTTGACACTTTATTCTCGTGACACTCTCCCTTCCTATCCTAACCTTTAGTGGAAAAGAAGAGAAAAGAAAGGTAGGACAAAAATAGAAAACATGCAGAAACGAAACTAGTTGAGGTTACATAAGAACTAACAGGCAGGTATCTCATAGGTAAGCACTCCCCTCCCCTTACCTCTTTCCTCCTCTTTCTCTCCTTGACACTTTATTCTCGTGACACTCTCCCTTCCTGTCCTAACCTTTAGTGGAAAAGAAGAGAAAAGAAAGGTAGGACAAAAATAGAAAACATGCAGAAACGAAACTAGTTGAGGTTACATAAGAACTAACACCAGAAATTTTTTTGGGCTAAGGCAGAGTTCTTCAACCTTTTTTAAGTTCATGCACCCTTCCCTGAGCTTTTGAGAAATCCATGTACCTGGGGACGTAGAACGGCTAATTACAAAAAAATTACATGAATATTTAACGTTTCTCTCTAATTTCAAAGACTGAAAATACATGCGTAAATAAAAGTACTTTAAAAATAGGAAATAGCTACTCGGTTCTAGATAAGAGTTATATAGGTGCTGAATATACTCGTATAATAAAATGAAGTGCCACATCTCAAAGCCGTGAGGCACGAGTTGCGTCTGAGTGTAATATACTAATATAGTTTTTCACTTGAAGAGTATATAGTCAAACTACCAAAGCAACATAGGGTGATTCTTAGTAAATTAAGGACTAATAAATATAAACTGCCAATTGTAACAGGCAGGTAAAACAGAGCACCAAGAGAGGAGAGAGTATGTTATAAGTGTAGTGATAGGGTAATAGGAGTATCGTGTATTGTTAGAATGTGAAAATCAGGAGATCACAGTGTTAAGAAATAGATATTTACCCATGTATCATAGAAATAATCCAAACAGGCATATATTTGCTAAGCTACAAACAAAATACTATGTGAAATAGCACAATTCGTCAAGTCAGTATTTAATATTTTTCGTTGAATCTCATGTAGATCATTTGTTATAATACATGTCTGTATACACGGGAGCTGTGCTCCATACTTTTTGATAAAAGGTTTGAGCATAATAAACCTAAGACTCTCTCTCTCTCTCTCTCTCTCTCTCTCTCTCTCTCTCCTCTCTCTCTCTCTCCTCTCTCTCTCTCTCTCTCTCTCTCTCTCTCTCTCTATTACACACTCACTAGAGAGGTATCGGATGACCGCATCCACATCCGCATCCTCGGAACATCCGTATAGCTTTCAACATCCGCATTCGCAGTTCGAACAAATGAAACATCCACATCCACATCCGCATTTCTAATGAAATAAATATCTGCATTCGCATCCGCACCACACACAGAGGATGTGGCGGATATATTTCATAAATTACAGACTACAGAGTACAGAGTTTGCAGAGTTGAAGAAAACGAATTAAAGCATGTTTATTTAATTATCTACTAATTACATCTTTTATTCATTTCCTTTCAAATTTACACAACCTAATGCATTAAGAGTTTTAAAGAAGGGCAGAAGGAGGGAAATAATTTTATATAGTGACTATGTATGTATCACGTAAATATGTAAAAGTATGTATGTGTGTACTATGTAAGAGTATTGTATGTATGTGCCGTATGTAATATTGCATAAGTAACTGGATATGAAGCAGCCTGGCTGGCAAGGAGAGAGAGAGAGAGAGAGAGAGAGAGAGAGAGAGAGAGAGAGAGAGAGAGAGAGAGAGAGAGAGAGAGAGAGAGAGAGAGAGAGAGAGATTGTGAATGTGTGTATAACTGAGGTGTGTGTGTGTGTGTGTGTGTGTAAACAATATGCCGGTATTCATGCATTATGCATGTCTGTTTATGCACGTAGACCTTACTTCCTCTTAAAGTTCACAAGAAAGATTTCAGCGTTTCCTACTTAACTTCAAATTATGTACAAAATGACTGAAAAATATAAACTGGCAGCGCTGAGCACTTATCGCCAAGTGTCGTTTTGTGGCAATAACCGGTTGTGGTGTAGTGGGCGTATTTAAGGGGATTTTTCTCTACGCAAGTGTAATTACCTCATAAAAACAGGCATGAAATTTTTAAATTACAAAATACAGTATTGTGCAACAAAAGCATCCTGATGGTGCGCACACAAGGAGAGCTCACACGAACATGGAATAGTTTATAAGCGTCTCCTATACATATACCCCATCGATGCGTCGCACTGCATTCGCAGTGTAGTCGCAATGGAGTGGCAGCGCATTCGCAAAGCGTTCGCATTGCGTTCCGCAGCACGTTCGCCAAGCATGAGAGTCGCCACACAATTCGTAGCAGTCGCCGTTCAGAAAGTCGCAGCAGAGTCGCAGCGGAGTCGCTATCAAAATTCGCCAATGTGTGATTGGGGTTATAGGTTAGGTGAGGTTAGATTAGATAAGGCAATGGAGCGTTTTTGGCTACAATACTTACCTCCCAGTGAGAGCAGCCACAGGGAAGGGGCGTCTTATCTGCAAGTGCCAGTGATGGTATTTATAAAGTATTATTAACTATTAATTAAGTAATTTTCTATAACAAATGCTTTTAATAGAGGTCGATGAACGCTTTATGAAGAGATCGCCTCATGTAGAGTTTGGAGACACCATTTCAATAACATTCAAGCAAATAATAGATCTGGTGCATCCTGGGATCAGACGCAAGGAGGACTTTACTGACAATTAACATGTTTGTCCCTGTACGTGTACTTAATTTGGAGAAGAAAAGTCAGTTTAATAAGGACTGAAATGATTGTTACTAACAAAAAAATCTATATGTATAACAATAAAAAATAATGTATTCTTCACTAGTAAAATTAATTCTTAAATTGCAAAAAAGATATTGATGCTTAACGAAAATTTATATATCACTAGCAAAAGATAAATTTGTTATTAGTAATATATTTTTTTCTTTTATTGTTTAATGAATTCTTACATCCACGAAAGCATTAAGGTTTTAGGCAATTTACGTACGATATTTCTTTAAAAAAGTTAAAATTGCTTTCGTCTGCCATTCGTAGTTTTTTCTCGAAATATACATGATAAATATGCATTATGCACTAAAATTTTTAGTCTCTCTTCATAAATACGACCTAAAAACACACTGCACCTGCCTTCAGACAATTCGGGTGTGTGTGTATGTGTGTGTGTGTGTGTGTGTGTGTGTGTGTGTGTGTGTGTGTGTGTGTGTGTGTGTGTGTGTGTGTGTGTGTGTGTGTGTGTGTGTGTTTGCATAAACCAGTCACTGGGAGAGCCGATGGCACTGAAACAGCAGGTGACATGTTTGTCTGGAAAGCTGGATGATGCATTTAAGGTTATACTCGTACACCAACAACAACTGTTCTTGGAGATTCTGAACAAAAGGCTGGAAATAAAATATAATCATAACCAGGGTATCTGAGGATCCTGACGAACTTGACAACACAGACAACGGAAAAATTGAGAACGTGCTACAAGCGGCGAAGTGCACCGAGATAAATAGACAAGAATGGGAGGTGAAGCGTCTTGGTAAACCGAACGAGAGAAAAATGAGACCTCATCTTATTATCGTGACTGACCAAAAAGAGAGAGACATTATTTTAGCAAAGGCAAAGAATTTAAGGAACGCCGGTCACCTACTGTCAAGAGTCTACATAAAGAAGGATGTTCATCCCGCCGTTAGGAAAGAGACTGCAAGGCTGCGGAAGAGGTAAAGAGAGGAAAAGGAAAAAAAACAGAGAATGTCGGAATGAATATCAACTACGACTGGAAAGCTCGAGTACTGCTGCGAGATTGAGTAATAATCGATAGGTTCACACATCAGTTTTTCTAGATTCTCACCCCCTCTGTTAACTAAATCTATGCTCATGGAACATCGGTGGCCTTAAGGATAAGCTTCAAGAGCAGAAAATATTTGCCTTTTTACTGAAGTACGACACAGTATGGATTCTGGAAGCAAAGAAATACTTCAATCTGAGTGTCTCAGGATTTACCATAGATACCAACGTTTCGAAAGAGGACCATCACAGAGGTGTGGTAGTGATGCCTGTGAAGAGGAAACTGTCAAGACATGTCACCCAGGTGGATACAACAGAGGAGGATCCGATATGGGGAGCTATATCATGGCTTCCCAAGATGAAACTAGGTGGTGTTTGTATACCTCCAAACGACTCTCCTTACAATCCAGTGTCCTTGCCCGCCAAACTGCTGGATCAGAAAAAGGTGTTGTGCTAGGTGATCTCAACGCACGCATAGGAACACCTTGCATCATCGACAGTAATGGCAATGACTATCAATACCAAGATGTGAAGGGCGAGGTAGTTAATGAGCATGGCAGGACATTGTTGAACATGTGTGCCAACAATGGACTAGTGGTGGCAAATCATCTATATCACAGTGGGAGACTGCTCGGGGGAGATTTTTCATTCAGGAGACGTAACCTGGATAAGTGAAATAGATTTATACATTGTAAAAGGAATATGTGTGGATATGATCTCAGAAGTTAAGGTAGATCACGATATTCCTGGCTTTAACCATGCGCCGCTGTGTGTGGTCTTGCCAGTTGCTGCAGGTGAAGCCGTGTCTCCTGACGAGCTGCTCCTCAGGGCCTCCTTGCTTGGGAACAAGGATACAGACCTGAATATCAACCTAAGTTGTCAAAGATTGTGGCTCATGGAGATGTGGATAAGGAGAGTTTAGTCAGAGTATTGCAGACTGTTCAACCGCCAGCTGTGACAGAAAACGTATGTCGAGGGCTGTCACTTCATCACTGAGGCTGCTGACAGCAATACCAGGCAGCGACACTCAGCTATGGAACACACGTGGGACACTTCATATCCGAGATGGAAACGTTTACTGGACACTAACGACACCAAATTAATTTAGAAATCTATTAACTGGAGAGAAGCTGATGAAAATAACAACAAAGAGCCCAATGAAGACTAATTTAAGAAACATTTTGAAAATTTGTTAAATCCAGAGAATGTTGAGTGTATCGAAAGTGACATTAGTGATGCACCCTATTTGCCAGTATTAGATGACCAATTCACTGGTGGAGTCGATGCAGGCGACCAAAAGTGTAAATGTAAGTAAGAGATTGCAGTTTATGTTTTGGTATAATTAGGATGTTACCTGCTTCTTGGTCCTTAATGTTATTCAGTATGATATTCTGTGGATCATTATACCCTCAAACGTGGTGTTATAGTAAACTTGGTGTATTCTGGGAGTAGGGTGCTGTCTGGAAACTGTAGGGAATAAGTAGTATGGATACACTAGCTAAGATATTGAACATAATGATATTGAACAGACTGACGGTTTGGTTTAATGTTGATAAAAATCAAACTGGTGCACAAAAAGGTAAAGAATTTCTTGAACAAATTTTGTCTCCGAGACTATGCGACTACTGCGACTACTGCGACTATGCAGTACATAAGAGGAAGAAACTTTATTTATTGTTTATTAATTTTATCAAACCTTAAGATAGGGTTCCCAGAGATAAATTAATACAGCGTTTAAGAGACTTAATGGCAACATGAATTGGTATAATAGTATAGCTACCCGTAACACATAACTATGAGTAACAATTAATTAATAAAACATTTACAAATGCACAAAACAGATAATCTAAAAACCCCTATATTAAACCTATGATGCATGGTATGTCATATCATTTATAAATACAAAGGACCGTATATACATAATAGCATAATTTTTGCAAGTTTGTATGTTCACTAAACTCCTGCATGCTATTAAATTCCAGCAGTGAGTTGTGCCTCCTGCAATGCTCACTGAGTGAACACTCGAGTAGTACATGTTTTTCAGTCTGTACACTTGTCCCATCACAGTGACACTCACGTTCCATTGCTGGTGTGCGACTCCACCGACCCACCTCAACCCTTAGGTGGTGTGACATAAGCCGCAGCCGAGTTAAAGACTTGGGCTTGTAGTATGAAATATACATGTCTTTTCTGTACACTGGATGGACTCTCATGAATGGGTTCACCTCGGTCACAAAGAAATGAGCTTTGTGGCACCAGGCGCTCTTTCACGCACAGAACGTTCTATCATTTCCAGATTTTTGATGTCACCATTCGCTATCGTAGATGATTCAAGAAATCGAAAGCCAGGGGTATTTCTTTCCCTACAAATGTCATATACATAATGAAACGGTCTTTCACTATCATTATTATTTACTTGTGACAAAATTAATTTCTTCCTTCTTTCAGCTAAGACACAAATTCACTCTTGTGTTTCTATCCACTCTTAGCAAACAATCATTTTATTATACTGCTTTTTTTTATACCTTTCACTTTATTTGTTAATCAAGATTCCGAGCTGTGCAGCAGGGCACTTGTCACTGCTGCATCGAACACTTTCCTCTTAAACGTTAACAGCATTAAAATATTGCAGGCACAAAGTATAGCAAATTTATTTATAATTGCTTAGCTCGCTGTTTCATGCAGTTCCAAAACTGTTTTCATGGAGGCCGAGTCAGCAAACCACGCCCCCACATACAGGCACTGGGCGGCGTACTCTGTTGTTATTCCGTCACTTGAGAAACACTGTTTGTCATTCTGTTGTCCATTAATTACAAAAAAAAAAAAAAAAAAAAAGTTTTATTTTCGTTGGTCATATCCATTTCACTATCATTACAAAATTCGCACACAACTTAAAATTTTTCTTAGACACATTTCTCTGGATGTAACAAGTACCACAGCATCATCCATTAATAACATGGCATGAAGACTACCAAGGAAACCATCTGTCACTACAGCTCTTCTAAGCATATATATATATATATATATATATATATATATATATATATATATATATATATATATATATATATATATATATATATATATATATATAGTTAGTTATCTAAATAATAGATAACTAACTGGATGGCACACCTTGGTGAACACCAATAGCAGCATCAGTCATTACTGATTTCAACATATTCTTTGTACGGGTATACATCGCTTTAATAGCTTGTAACACCGCGCGACCACATCTTAAGTAGTAATGTAGGCATGTTAGGAAATATTACGCTATTTGCCTTCTACATGTTATGATTTATCATTCAGATTGGACCAAAATTATTCTCGTTATGCATTTATTGTACACATCTTTTTGTGAGATTAAATTTTTTGTCAATAAACTGTGTGCATGGGTTGGTGGGTGGGGGGGGGATGAGAGAGAGAGAGAGAGAGAGAGAGAGAGAGAGAGAGAGAGAGAGAGAGAGAGAGAGAGAGAGAGAGAGAGAGAGAGAGAGAGAGAGAGAGAGAGAGAGAGAGAGAGAATGTAACGGTGTCACATAATAATGTGTATTGTACTTATTATTTTCCTAGTTAGCAGCAAAAAGTGTATGTATACATGTATGTATGAGTGTAGGTAGTATGTGTTGGCGGACAAAGTGGGGCTGACATGATCACGCCACTCTGCGTAACACACCATGGAGTCCATTTGTTGCTATCGATAAATAATTCGGTAGCACCTACATCATACTATCTAAGATCCTTCGTAGTTAATCTCTCTCTATTTCTCTCTATCTCTCTCTAACGTATTTTGGCATGTATTATTCTTAATTATTAGTTTTCCTTTGCCTAATTTATGTAATCATGAATATATGCATATACTGTATATGTGGTCAACTCGCCAATGTTTCTGCTGTCAGCACTTTTAAAAGCCGGCTCGAGCGGGCTCCGGCAGTCTCTTGTCAGATTGTAGTTGTGTACCACGTAGAAGACTGCGTTGTGTCGTACGCGCCACAACCTTCTCCCAGAATTCTGTGTATATACTTAAACATATATATATATATTTTTTTTTATATATATTCACCTTTGAGATTCACTTGAAAATCACGGAAACTCACCACGAGTGACTTTACCTACAACAGAGAGGTAAGAAACTAATTAACAATGTCCTGGGGGTAAGTGATAATTCAACACCCCGCTGAAAGAGAGAGAGAGAGAGAGAGAGAGAGAGAGAGAGAGAGAATGTGTTACTTACACAAGAATATAGCACGAGATGTTAGTCTAAGACTAGAAAAAGGTCGGGGTGGGAGGGACAACACACATGTGAAATACGTTACGCGCCACATCTCTCCCTCCATTCTCGGCGAGACATTCCTCTCTCCCGCATCGCAGGACAGGCATCTCACAGGTAAGCACTACCCTCCCCTTACCTCTTTCCTTCTCTTTCTTCCCCTGACACTTTATTCTCGCGACACTTTCCCTCCCTGTCCTAACCTTCAGTGAAAAGAAAAAGGAGAGAAGATATGTCTTGATAGGAAAAATAAGAATAAGGACCATTCAAAGAGATAAAATTACTTGTTATATATATATATATATATATATATATATATATATATATATATATATATATATATATATATATATATATATATATATATATGAAATATGAATACTACACTAGTGAACTACATGTAGAAGAGGATAAAAATATCCGTATAGCAAGGTTCCTCCTCTTCACCCTCTTCTCTGCCAGC
>NC_087187.1:10037500-10072500 GCF_035594125.1 Scylla paramamosain
GGGGTGCTGTGAACTTATCATTAAACCTAGCTGTGACCTCACTGAACGTTTCCCTTTGTGTCTCACAACACAAGGGGGCAGTCACAGCCTGCCCACTAAAGACAACTCTCTTCCTCCACGCAAAACAACAAGCACCTAATAACACACACACCCTTCACTAAAAAATTTTAAAATCATAATGGCGACTCCTACACCAGCCTCGGAGTCCCCATCTGGGGAGAGGACCATAAATGTCCCCAGGTCAGACTGCCTTTCTGTCGACGACCCTAAGTGTCTTGACACCTTCCCAAACTTTTTCTTCATTAACTTCTGTAACATTCGCGATCTAAGATCTAAATTTCAATCTGTAGAACACCACCTCTCCTCTTCTAAACCTCATCTTCTTTTCCTCTCTTGAACTCAGGTGTCTGCGGCAACTGACAGTAGCCCCTTTTCTGTTCCTTCCTACTTTCTCTATCCTCATTTTCGATCCAAAGCTGCATGCTGCGTTTATGTGCGCAGCGACTTAACCTGCTCTCGTGCCCACGCTCTTGAATCTTCCGAGTTTTCCACCATCTGGCTACGACTACAGAGTCACTCTCAAACTAAATTTATCTGTGCTGTATACCTCTCACCTAACTCCTCTGACTATAAGAAATTCTTTGATTACTTAACTTCCAAAGTGGAGCACATTCTGACTCTCTTCCCTTTTGCAGAGATCTCCATTCTTGGAGACTTCAATGTTCACCACCAGCTTTGGCTTTCCTCTCCCTTCACTGACCATCCTGGTGAACTAGCCTACAACTTTGCTATCCTCCACGACCTAGAGCAATTGGTGCAACACCCTATTCATATTCCTGACCGTCTTGGAGATACGCCCAACATTCTTGACCTTTTCCTGAGCTCTAATTCTTCTGCTTATGCTGTCACCCTTTCTTCTCCATTGGGCTCCTCCGATCACAATCTCATATCTGTATCTTGTCCTATCGCTCCAATCCCTCCTCAGGATCCCCCTAAGCGAAGGTGCCTCTGGCGTTTTGCCTCTGCTAGTTGGGGGGACCTGAGGAGGTATTTTACTGATTTTCCTTGGAATGACTACTGCTTCCGTGTCAGAGACCCGTCTTTGTGTGCTGAGCGCATAACAGAGGTGATAGTGTCTGGCATGGAGGCGTACATTCCTCACTCTTTTTCTCGACCTAAACCTTCTAAACCTTGGTTTAACACAGCTTGTTCTCGTGCTATACATGATAGAGAGGTGGCCCACAAAAGGTACTTAAGCCTTCCATCACCAGAATCTCATGCACCTTATATTTCTGCCCGGAACCATGCCAAGTTTGTTCTCCAACTAGCCAAAAACTCCTTCATTAACAGAAAGTGTCAAAACCTTTCAAGATCTAACTCCCCTCGTGACTTCTGGCATCTAGCCAAAAATATCTCCAATATATATATATATATATATATATATATATATATATATATATATATATATATATATATATATATATATATATATATATATATTTAGTGCCCTCTAAGGGGTGTGCTGTTCCCTTGTGGCACACGATAATTACAAATCCTATCACTGGATTAAGAGAAATACAAGTACTGACACTTTTATGATTTTTAATAAATAATGGAATAATCCGAAATAATAATAATAAAAAGAAAGCAATTCAGAAATACAAAATAAATGGTAGCGTATTCTTCAATTACATAATTCAGAAATACAAAATAAATGATAGCTTACTCTTCAGTTACATAATTCAGAAATACTAAATAAATGGTAGCGTATTCTTCAATTACATAAAAACTACGATGGAGATATTTTCGCGACTACTGAGTTGTGGGGGAGACCAGAGAATAAATAAATAAATAACAAATATATACCCAAAAAGTATGTATAGACCTGAGGACAGTCTCACACGGTGATCTCGAACCAGGTGGTTTCACTAGTCCCGTGGAGAAAACCAACAAAAACAGAACGAAAAAATGCGAATATCTATCCACTCAGAAATAGTTTATCAACAGGAATATCTGAGGGGAATCCAAGAGGGTCTGAGGAGAATCCGAGAGAGACTGCTTTAGTAAAATTATTGTTAAATAAACACTTACTTAATATTACAGGAATGGAGGGGGAGACTATCAGACTGCATGCTCACCTGAGGAGAATCCGAGAGAGACTGGCTTTGCTTGTGAGGAAATCGGCGGGAAACTAAGGATAAAGGTTTCCAATGGGGAAATTTATTAAGTTATAATTTTGTTTTTAGTGGGGGGGGGCGACTAGGTTGTGAGTTCAGGGATGAAAAATATGAATAATTAAGTTACTGTTTACTTTATAGTTGTTACTTTAAGAAGTTTAATTCAATGGACTTTTGAAATCAATTGGGGAATTAGTCAAAGTCTGGTATCTCTTCCCGGCTTGCGTAGCAACAGGGGTAACAGGGCAGCGAAGCAAAGAAGACTTATCAGATTCGTCAACCTCATTGGCGCGGCGTAATTATCTGGGATTTGTTTGGGCTGGTTTAAGACCTTACCATTATAGAATTAATTTTATCGTATTAAGGGCTCCCCATTCTCTGGGATTAGGTGAAAAATTCACCTCTATAACCTGGCCAAGCAGGAGAAATTACGTTTATTCACGGGGTAAATTTGTTATAGAAGTGGTCAACACAGTGACGCTGAGAGGGGGGGGGGGGGAAAAAGCAAGGACAAAAGGACACAGAGGAGAGGAGGGGAAGGGGAGGGGTTAGTCACATGGTACTGAGATTCTGGTCATCCTCGCACATTACATGGGCCTTAGCCTAGGAAAAAAAGTAGAAATATACATAATTAATTTCCCAGCACTACATATATATATATATATATATATATATATATATATATATATATATATATATATATATATATATATATATATATATATATATATATATATTCATCCCACGTGTCCCCATGGCCAGCCAGTCTATTCTAATTTTCCTTTCTCCTTCTCTACCTCTCAAGGGAACTCACACCTTCCTTCCTGTCCTTAGGGAAAACACCTGCCTTCAATCTGAGTCTTCCTCCTTGGTCATTGGCCAAAATAACGACCTCTGCCATTGGCTCCTTCACCTCATTTCCTGGCATCTCACTGATCATTCTTCATCCCAGTTGAATTCGTGACCCACTTCACTGACATAAATAGAGCCTGCATGCGTAGCTAGAGTCAGTCTCGGCCAGTCCCAGTCAGAGTCTGAGAGAGTTTCGCTCAGTCAGAGTTACAGTCAGTCAGTCTTTCGAGAGAAGCAGTCTTGAGAGACGCTGCTCAGTCATCATCAGTTCACAAGCAGCCAGTTCATATAAGTTCAGAGAAAGACAGAACAATAATTCGTTACGTCTATAATCTACTGTCTCATCTCTTATCACGTGTGTATATTCTATTATTAAATCAAGAACAACTCTGGTAAATCGTGTCTTTTACTCGCACATATCAACTTACTACCTACGACCTCCACGCTACCAACAAGACCAAGTTCACTATCCAGTTTTCCACGCTACCACACACCAAGCTCTTCATCTGAACCAGCGGTGACAAGCATCATCTCAACAGAAGCGGGAAGTTACAGTGGTAACATCAACCAGGAACAATAGTGGAGGGGTAGCATTCAATCATCAACAATGGTGGATCTCAATTTAGAACAGAAGAAACATATGATTTATTATGTACCTGGTTGGCATATGCAGAGTTTGGCTAATGTTAGACAGATATTCAAATTTAAATCAAAATGCAACCATGTCTGCAGTAGATGTTGAAGGCACTAGAATATATTTCAATTTTCCATGCCTCTCTCTCTCTCTCTCTCTCTCTCTCTCTCTCTCTCTCTCTCTCTCTCTCTCTCTCTCTCTCTCTCTCTCTCTCTTAGTGCTGCTGGCATGGTCAGTTCTTTTATCATGTAATGACTCATTTTGTCTAATAAGGAGGCTCCGGCATACCAACATTACCAAAGCAGGGATATTCGTTTTGTTATAATCGTTACCAGATTGGGAATCACCGTAACCACGAAAACAACGACTGTGAAATCAGATCGAAGTGTTGGTAATGCCCGTCACCAGGCTGGTAAGGCTCTTGCTTGGGAACATTACCAAGCGGCTGTGAGTGATATCAGCCCTAAAAGGGAGTCCAGGGCGGTCTGTGTGTTACCATGGCCGGGAGTAAATGAGCCATACGTCTGGTAGTGAAAATAGAGGTGCGCGCGCACCTGGTCACTTGAAACTAGCAGGTCACTTAAACCTACGACACAGGCGTCAAACAGGGGAACTTTTGCGAATCTGGGAACAAAAGGGATCTGCGCATGCGTGGAATGTTGATACCGACAGATATACTGCATCACACCCGGCTTCCAGCTACTAGACAAACCTGCTTTATGCTTTGCAACAGCGATCTTTGTGAATTATGACTAAATATATGCCATGAGAGGAATGCAAAAAATCCGCGAGAGAGAGAGAGAGAGAGAGAGAGAGAGAGAGAGAGAGAGAGAGAGAGAGAGAGAGAGAGAGAGAGACTATTTCACAATCGCTTCATGCTGTTGTGATCGTTAAAAATGAGTGGTGATGTCCATTACCTACAACAAATCCGATATCACACGTTTTTTGCGGCGTTGTTTGTTTTGATCCTTATCAGAAATTGGAACCTTCGGTAACGCTGGCTTGGGAGCTGCTGGGCCTCCCCAATGGAATTTATCAGTTTCAAAGCATTTACTTCTTGCAAATGTCACAAGTTCATATCCTCTTGTACTTGTATTCCTAAATTGTATTTTAAAATAATTTAACAATACAACATCATTTTGTAGGCTATAATAATATGATGATGAAATCTAAGAAGAATTTGGATGACGGCGTGAATTCACCACCAGCTGATGAAACCTTCACTATCTGTCACCCTTATTTCATCTACTACGCCTCCTTGGTTAAAAACTGTAATAATCCTCACATATGCATAGGGTGTACGGAATTTGTCAACTAAGAGAAATATTAGATAATATTGAAATAACCTTATCATTTCCATCAGAAGGCTAGGCTCGCTTCCGTTAGGCTAGGTTTAGATTAATTCAGTTCATTAATTTAATTTTGAGAGAGAGAGAGAGAGAGAGAGAGAGAGAGAGAGAGAGAGAGAGAGAGAGAGAGAGAGAGAGAGAGAGACTTAACCTAACCTAACCTAACCTAACCCAAACCAACGCAACTTAACCCGACCCAACCCAACCTAACCTAATCCAACCTAACCTAACCTAACCGCAGTAGAGATAACCGTACACTGCAAAGGATGAGAGCCACTCGCCAACGGTGATGAGCGCACTGCTCCGTGGTCTAGCGTTTGGCAGGGCATCAACATCCCACAGATCCCTTTTGTTCCTGGATTTGCAGAGGCTCCGTATTTGACACCTCACCAGTGTTGGTTGACTCGAGATCCATCTAGAACTGGGGATCAGCGCATGTGTGAACAAAATGCTAAATGTACGGTTCGATGCCTCATTTGTGCCCTGCTGTCATGGAGTGAGCATCTTCCTGCTGCTCTGAGGATGAATTCAGAAGATGGTATATTCGGCTTATGGTTTCTTGGGACGGTTTGAATACTCAGATACATTATCTTCGTGTCTAATGCTATTGTTCTTATATTAGTTAGACTACGTTAGGTTTAGTTATGTTAGGGTAGGTTAGGTTTTGTTAGGTTAGGTTTAGTTAGGTTAGGTGTAGTTAGGTTAGGTTTGGTTAGATTAGGTTAGGTTAAGTTAGGTTTCCCAAGAAACCATGAGCCAAATATATCATCAGCTATTCAAATGGATGTGTAGTGTTTACAAGCATCGAACCGTACATCTGGCATGGTGTTCTGGCATGCACTGATCCCGAGCTTTGGACAGACCTGGAGTGAACTGGTGTCATAGGTTTTAGTGACCAGCTGGTTTCAAGTTACCAAGTATGCGCGCCGCCCTATCTTCACTGCCAGACGTATGGTTCATTTACTCCCAGCCACGGTTGTATCACTCAACAATTATTATTATTATTATATATATGTATATTCACCATTTCATATATCCATCCCACATGCCTATGTCCATCATCCATCCTCAAGTCTTCACCTTATGTGCATAAACATCGTACAAAACACAAGGTATACTTCACACATCCTCCTAACTTAGCACTTTCTTCAATTAACATTCGATATGCTGGATTATTCAGTGGCATTACCACAGATGTTACGTGTCACTATCATACAAGGCTTTCTTTGACACGGGTGCTGCAGTTAACCTTATCAAAATGGATACATTTCTCAGATTCTCTTCATCTTCTCAGGATCACATCACTACATTACCTCCTGATATAAATCTCAATGGTATATCTGGGAAAATTATCTTACCTCAGAGGAAAGTATTCTCATCACTGTCTTCATCACCACAGGAACCAGATATATGTGATTATTTCTACACTGTATCAGATGTATCTTTCAATGCTGATCTCATAGTCCTCAACACCATCTGCAAATATGACGTCAATCTTTTCCCTGCCATCAATGAAATCGCTCTAGGGGATATTTATATTCCTAATGTTCTTCCTTCCGATGCTTCCTCTCTTTTGCTGATGTAGTGACATCTGTTGCAACTTTTCCTTCCACTACTGATCAGATGTTATCTACACGAGATTCTTGTGTTACGTCATCCAAATTGCCAGTCTCACAGCTTCATTCTCAGTCACCTTCCCAGTTGGACTACGGTGTAACTCCTTGTAAACACATTTTGCTGGCAGATCCGGTAACGCTATCTGAATGTGTTTTATATCTTGTAAACGATAAGGTTAAATATGCTGTATCAGGCACTGGTATCCTCTGTTACCCACAACAATCTCCATACAAAGGTGTTCAGTTAGAATTCGTCCTTACTACAATCGATGACAATGGATTCTGCAAAATCGGGCTGAAAAATGTCACATCTACGCCTGTCAAGCTCAAAGCAGGTCTGTTACTCAGTGAAGCCTTGCCTTACTCTGATAAAGTTGTAATCTTGGATGAATTATCTTCTTCCTCTATCAATAATGTATCTGCATCTGACAGCCACGACATGTCTTCTCTCCCGCCTATCACGGATTATCACATGTCTGTGCTTGATTTCCCAGAATCTCAATATGAATTACCCGCTCTCTTAAACTCTTTCTGGAACGTTGTCTCGCTCCTTAGTGAACCTCTGGGCCACATAGACGTCATCACTCATTCTATCTACCTGACGCCTGGGTCCAAACAATCTTACATCCCCAGCAACATAGTGCCACACAGCCGTCGTGTTCTGCTTGATGAAGCTGTGCGAGCTATGTTGTCGTGTTCTGCTTGATGAAGCTGTGCGAGCTGTTACTTCAGGATGTAAAGGAACTTGCTTGTTCACCTCATAACGATCCCTTGTTATTCGTTCCAAAGAAACAAGCGATTGGCGTGTCGTTGTCGATTTCAGGAAACTAAACGCATCTACCATTCCTGACAGTTATCCTATGCCGAGGTTAGGTGATCTTCAGTCTCTCGGTGATTCAAAAACGGTATTTTTCACCCTAGATTTACACACACACAGGATTCTTCCAAGTTGAATTAAAGGAAATTTCACGATCATATACTGCTTTCACAATCTCCTCTGGCCAATTTAGGTTCAAACGCATGGCTCAAGATCTACTAACTCGCCTCTAACGTTCCAGAGATTGATGAATTCTGTTCTCTCAGATCTCATTCGTAAGTGTGTTCTGCTTCCTTGATGACGTTATCATTGCATGAAAGTGTAGGAATGATATTCAAAGTTGTTTCTCCCAGCGAGACTTCATTTCTTCCTTCGGAGACAAAACAGAAAGTAGATCGGAGACGGAGGTGGTGCGGTGACGAGTGCACACGCCTGACTGCCGCTATCCTCACCCACTCCTCGCTCCTCAACTCACACAGCCTCCCCTGGCGACTAATAACAATGCTTAAACACAACAGTACCTTAACTACACCTCCCCCAGATACTAACGAACGCATCTCATTAACCTTTTAACATGAACAAGGAACAATTTTTATTCACACGGAAAACATACAGTTTCATTCACAGCAGAATCGGACGACAAGCCTTCTTTCCTGTCCAGATCTCGGCAGCTCTCTCTCTGTGTGTGTGTGTGTGTGTGTGTGTGTGTGTGTTCCTCCCCCCGCCCCCTTGGCTGGGCTCGCTCTTCTTGGCTTCCTCCCCACCCTGAGTGGTTCAGCAGGGTGACGCAGTCCAGTGATCCACTTTTCGGTTTCTTCTTCCTTTTTCTCCTTTTTCTCAATTTGTGTTCTTCCGTTATCATCCTGGGGGGAAGGTCGCGGACGTGCCTCGGGACTCCATTAACTCTGACTGCTTGTTCTAAAAGTATGCCGGTAACCCTTCTCGTGCCGTACCTGGTGTCGCATCGTGCGTGTGGAGGCTTCACCCACACGTTGTCGCCCACACTGTTACGAGAGTGGACATCCTGCTCAGTGGTAACAGCTTTTGAACGGTCGACATCTTTAACACTTACTTCGTAGCGATACAGCATGCTAGCAGGAGTTGAGCATGGTGATTCATTCCTTGGCGACGTGTTGTACCGATACACAGCCTCAGCGATGGAGCACTCCTTCCTGGCCGCGATGGTCATGACTGTACGATGGCAGCGTTCAACAATACCATTGCCAGATGCCACATACGCGCATCTGAAACGTAAAGAAATTCCCCACTCTTCTGCGAAGCTTCTAAAACGTCTACTGCGGAATCCTGTATCGTTGTCCAGAAGAATTTCGCGAGGGGGCGCCGCGCTCGTAAAACACCGATTCCAGTTCCACCACACAGGCTGCAGTTCGTAGTCGCAGCTGCTGCCATATCGAGAAACGTGAAGGTCTGTGATCCACTAGGGTCAAGTACTGGCGAGCGGCGTGATGGGTGATGTCGATGCCGATTCGCTGCCACGTTTCTTTCACCTCCAGTACACCAGCCTGCCACCTCTCAGAAGCAGGATCGATGGATCGACACACCTGACAACTCGACATCACTTGTTGAACTTGACGTCTCACGTCTGGGTCTGGGTCGTCGCGTCTGACAAAATGTAAAGTTCGTCTAACACCTGGGTGACCACAATCATGATGTAATTTCACGATGTTACGATGCTGCTCCTCCACACACGCCGCTGCGCACACTACGTTACTCTTCTGTCCCTCAGGGCACACTTCAGTTTCGTCTGGGGTGGTCAGCCACTCCCGAGGAACTCTGGTCAGCGCATCCGCCTTGTTTACTGCAGAATTCACTCTGTGCACAGTCAGTTCCAAACTGTATTCTTCACAGATCGCTTTCAAGGTGTTCAAGTGCCTGCAAATGAGCATTTCTCCCGCTGCTTTTGTTTTCAAACGGGCCTAATTGCACACCACAAGAGGACTTAGCTATCACACCCCCCACAGCTGCAATACTATTCATGCCCAAAATGACGTCAGAGTTCAGAGGTCTGAACTTCACCACTAACACATCAATCTCCACAGAGATTCCATCTCGAGTCAACACATTCACTCGTCTTACACCGACACACTACTGACGTTCTCCGTAAATCGTCAGTAAGTCCACTTTCTTCTCACTCCAGCTCGAACAACACGATGCTCATCGAACATCCAGTATCGATCAGCACGCTCCTCTTGACACCATCGACAGTCACATGAATCACAAGCAGCGCCGTATTCACAGCACATGAAAGGAGTCGGCGCTAACGCCCCCCCTCTCACGCAGTTTCCCGGGCAGGAAGCAGCGATGTGTCTTTACATTAATAGCAGGTGACCCGGCCGCTGCGATCGCCTCTCCGTCGTGGTCTTTGCATCAAGCAGTCCTGGGCCAAGTGGTTCGGCATTCGACAGTTGTAACACATGAAATTCTGTTTCCTTGTTGGTGGACTATCGCAGCTGCGTGTCGCATCCCATCTCAACTGTGCCGCTGCCGAAGCGCTGTTCTCTTCCCTCAGCAGCACTTGTGCACGCTCAAGGACTTGTTCGTTTCATTGCTTCAAGGCGTGTTCCCGCCCGAAGCAGCCGGCGGACAGTGTCTGGTAGACCAGCAACGAATGCACACGAGAGGGCGGTGTCGCTCACGCCCCCAAAAAGGGATAACAGACGACGTAGATCACCGAGGTAAACGTCAACTACCTCGTCGCTCTTCAATCGTTGAGACATGAACAACTCGTAAACTAGTCCACAACAAAGACAAAATACAGGGCACCCTTCACCTTCTCAAAGTCTTTCTTCTCGCTGTCATCCAATTGCTGATATACTGCGCATGCACCCCCGGGGAGTCGTAGAGGAACGACAGTGGTCAAGTCTTTGACGTTCCTCAGGCGACACACTAACTCAGCCTTCTCGAACCACTCAACAACAGGATGGGAGGTCCCATCGAACTCAGGAATAATTTACACGTCGAGTGTCCAACATCGTCAAAGCCTAGAAACAGAATGTAGGAAGAACATTCAAAGTTGTTTCTCCCAGCTAGTCTTCATTTCTTCCCTCAGTGACAAAACAGATGTAGGTGGGAAACAGAGGTAGTGAGGTGGCAAGTGCCCACGCCTGACTGCCGTTATCCTCATCCACTCCTCCCTCCACACCTCACACAGCCCCCTCGAGACTAATAACAATGCTTAAACACTTACAATAGTACCTTAACTACACAGTCTTTACAGGATCATTTTCACACACAGTCTCTCGTTCTTTCATGCTTTCAAGCTGCTGGCGTAAAGATCAAACTCAGCAAATGCTCGTTTCTCAAACAGCAAGTCAAATTCCTTGGTTACAAAGTCGACAGAGATGGTATTCACACTTTAAATGACAAGGTAAATGCTGTGGAAAATTTCCCCGGTCCTACTAATATTGATCAGATCAGGCAATTCATCGGCCTCGCTGGATTTTATCGCTAGTTCATCCAAAATTTCAGCCTTATCGCTCAACCTCTCACTCATTTGCTCAAGAAAAATGTTGCATTCATCTGGCCTGAAAAGGAACAAGATGCCTTTGATCTTCTCAAAAACTGCCTTGTGTCAAGCACCAGTCCTTGCTTCTGACGCTTCTGGCTTTGGAATCGGTGCTGTTCTCATGCAGAAAGATTCACTTGGTAAACATCGCGTATTAGCTTATGCTAGCAGACTTCTCAACAAGGCAGAGCAAAATTATGATGTTACAAAGCGTGAAAGTCTCACCGTGATCTGGGCGTTACGTCATTTCCGTGAACTCATCTTAGGCTATAAAATTCATGTCCCCACTGATCATAATGCTGTCACAGAGATCTTCAAAGTCAACAACTTCACAGGTCAATTTGCTCGCTGGCATCTCACGATTCAAGGGTTTAATCCTACATTTTCATATATTCCTGGTATGGCAAACTCAGTGGCAGACGTACTGTCTAGCAATGTGCCGCTATCTCCGCCATCTCGGACAATCCTGCCATGCCAACCATGGATGAAATATTGAAACATCAATATTCAGACGCCTTCTGTTCTAGTGTTGCTTATTACTCGAATCTGGTGATGAGACAAATCTTCTTAAGTTGCAAGTGAATGATGATACGTTTTTCAAGCAAGATGGTCTCTTGTATAAGTCAAGTGATGTCTTTAATGACGATTCTAGCGTGCGTTTACCTCAGCTCGTGATACCTCAGTCTCTACCATACTTCACCTCATTCACGACTCACCACATGCAGGACATCCAGGTCGGGACAGATGCCTTGCACAAGCAAAACAATCATATTTATGGCTGACTATGAGGAAAGATATCTTTCAACACTGTGCGCTCTGTCGTCAGTGTGCTTCACACCCCCCATCACTCGCAAACGACAGTTTATCACTTCCGTACTCGATCGCTTCCGACCTTGGGATTCAGTCTCTGTTGATTTGTTCAAACTTCCACTTACAGAGACCGGTTATCAGTGTCTTCTAGTTTGTGTGGATAGTTTCACTCGTTTCACCATTCTTGTTGCTCCCAAGGACAAAACTGCAACTTCTGTTGGTCGCGCGGTCATTGACAACATAATTTGTTCTTATAATTCTCCTCGTGTCATCTTATCTGAAAATGGCGCTGAATTCAATAACTCTGTCTTACTGGAGATTCGTAAAGAATTTCATATCAAGAAATGTAACATTGTTCCTCACTCACCCAGTTCAAACAGCAAAGTAGAGCGTTGTAATAAACGTATCCTCGACGTTCTACGTTACATAACAGATGCAAAATACTCATGGGACGAATGGCTTCCTCATATAGCATGCTCTATCAACTCAGCAATCCACTCCACCACCAACGAGTCTCCACATTTCGTTCTGTTTGGTACCGACATATCGCCGCAATGTTGCATCTCTAGCTGTCTTCTACCATTATTTTCATGCTAACTGCTCTTCTGTTCTTGCTAACTGCATGCCTCCCCTCCTCCCGCGGCCTCGCTGCACAAGACTTTCTTCTTTCTCTCATCTCTATTCTGTCCACCTCTCTAATGCAAGAGTTAACCAGTATTCTCAATCATTAATTCTTTTGTCTAGTAAACTCTGGAACTCCCTGCCTGCTTCTGTATTTCCACCTTCCTATGACTTGAATTCGTTCAAGAGGGAGGTTTCAAGACACTTATCCTTCAATTTTTTACTACCGCTTTGGACCCTTTTCTGGGACCGGCATTCAGTGGGCTTTTTTTTATTGGATTTTTGTTGCCCTTGGCCAGTGTCCTTTCTACATAAAATAAAAAAAAATGAATTTCTCTACAGCGTGCCGCGTCCTGTCTACATGGATGACTACGTCAAATGTCGTCTCCGCGATTTTCATTTCACTCATAAGCTCATTCATGATTGCCTCACTGCATCGCAATCTGAAATGCTGCAGAAATAACATCGTAGAGCGACAGATTCTTCCATTGAAATCGGTGACATAGTCTTCGCCAGAGTTCACAAACGTAACTCTAAATTAGATCCATTGTTCTTTGGGCCACACCGTGTAATCGAATCTCTCCATGGCCACAAAGTAAAAATTCTAGGTCTCAAAACCTAAGGAGAACAGATCGTCGATGTCGATCATCTGAAGTGTGTGAACAAGGGATTTGATGATGAGTGTGAACATCAGGTATCATTAAGTACTGATTTAACATCCTTCAAGCGACTCAGGCTTAACCTCACACACACATTCTTCTTACAGACTGAAACTTCGTTTCCATTCCAAGGTTTAATCATCCAATTTTAATATCATGTATATATGTGAATATTTATCTTTACTTATATGTGTTGTACATGTATTATATTATCTTATCATGTCTGTATGTTATTATTAAGATTCTCGTTCCGTACTCTCTCACTGATATCATGTATTATCTGTTAATTGCTTACATCTTACTGCTCTCTTTATTGTTATGTCCAAATGCAAGGGCGCATTTTTCGTGCAGGAAGGCAACTGTATCAGTCTCAACAATTATTATATATATATACGAGTATATATATATATATATATATATATATATATATATATATATATATATATATATATATATATATATATATATATATATATTCACCATTTCATATATCCATCCCACATGCTTGTGTTCATATTCATCCCACGTGTGCCCATGGCCAGGCAGTCTACTCTATTTTCAACCTTTCTCTTCCTTCTCTACCTCTCAAGGAAATTTCACACCCACTTCCAGTCCTTAGAGAGAACACCTGTGTTCGCTCTGAGTCCTTCCTTCTTAGTCATTGGCTAAAATAACGAGATATCCTATTGTATCCTTCACCTCATTTTCTGGCATCTCATTGGTCATTTCTTCTCCCCAAAAACTAAACCGTGATCCACTTAGCCCAGATAAATATAGCCCGCAATGTAGTCTCACTCTCACTCACTCAGTCCCCGTCCGAGAGTCATTCACGAGTAGTCAGTCTTGATCTCTCACTCAGTTCCGCTCAGTCACAGTCAGTCTTGAGAGACGCTGCTCAATCATTCATATCACTTCAGAGAGAACAATCAATCGTCACGTTATAATCTCGTCTCGTATCAAGTGTGTACATTCTAGCTATTATTAAATCAAGAAAGAAAGAAGAATAAGACGCATCATAAATGTCTTGTACTCGCATGCATCGACAATATCATCTTACTACCCACGACCTCCAAGCAACCAGAAATACCAAGCTCAATACCGGTCCTCCACGCTACCAACACACCAAGCTCCTCATCTGATCCAGCAGTGGCAAGCATCATCAACTGGACAAGTACATCATCTAAACTCAGAACAGTAGTAAAGAAGAGGAAAGGTAAAACAATCCTAGAACAAGTGGAGATCAGCGGTAGTCAGTCAAAACAGGAAACAAGTGGTGAGCATCAATCCTGTCCCTAAATCAAACAATCTAGAACACGTCAATGCACAGACCTCCCTGTATCCCCTCTTTATTAAGAACACTTTTTTTATTCTCGGAAGAACGTTTAGGCGTTGGCGGAGATCCGTTAGCTACTATGCCACATCACACAATTTCTTTTTAATATAATAGTTACATAACTTACCCTAATATTACCTAAGCTAACCTACATGGCATGCCTACTACTGCTGCTGTTGAACGGTGTCGGCTAAAGACGTCTGTGCGTTGCCGTGGCTTGTAGTTTATGCGTCGTACGTCTGGCAGTAAAAATGCGGCTACGTGCGCACTCGGTAACTTGAAACTAGCTGGTCCGGTATCCATGGTAAGATGTGTTGACATGAGTGTCCCTAAGCGAAATTGTGAATTAATCAATCATGATTTCTACAAGTTTTGGAGCTTTACAGTAACCCATTACGAAACGAGTGGCATTAACGGACAGGTGATTTATAGATAAATATTACACAAGTACGAGTATAGTATGGCTATAATTAACGACAAATAAAATAATAGGCTAAATCGCACCATGCCTGCCCGGGCAAGGAGGAAGAGGAGCCAGGCTTTCATCAAATCAGCTGAATGCTAGTCAGTCACACGCACTTAGCCGCCAAGACACTGACAGTGAATACGTTTATACTTTAAAGAAGAAAAACTGCTGTGCTACACATTAACAGTAATGTGGATTGTGGTGTGTGTGGTCAGTGTTTCTGTATCACGGTCACCAGGCCGGTCCAGTTGTAGCTGTCTCCCGTTAACACATGAATTTCTCAACATGGCTATACAACGCCTCAAAATGCATATGTACATAGAACATTTTCGACTTAGAATATCCTGTACTTTCACCTCTACCTGGCAATATTTGCAGAAAATCGTGTTACATCACGTACATACCAATCCAGCAATCCCACATAACGTAGGTGGTGCAAGACAAGGCACCACACACACACACACACACACACACACACACACACACTTAGCCCCGTCGATCTCCGGTGAAAAGGAAGTCATGTGGTCCACCGTACTTCACCCCAGGACCTAAGCGCGCGCACACACACACACACACACACCAAGGCCCGACATCATACACTGACCCCTACCCCTTTATAATGAGACTTCTCTACACCTCACCTAATCCAATCCTGCGACCAGAGCAAATGCAGGGTACTTCCTATTAAGTGCCTCTAACTGGTCCATACGCTATTGGATCCAGCCAAATGCGCCCAGCCGCCCACATCCCGTCCCAGGGGTCGACGAGGCCTCGTCATTTTTCACGTCCTCAACACTGTTGCTTGCCTCCTAACACGCACAATCGCTCTTGTTTACCACAATCATTCCTTTCTCAATCAGTGCTCTCTTCCCCGCCGTGGGGAGTCACCTTGTGAGAGAGATACAAGAGAGAAGTGAGAGATGTGAGATAGGCAGAGGGATGAAGGTGACAGTTTTTGTTTTGACTTCAACTTTAGCTTTGACCTTGTCGCGGTGGTGGGGCTTGAAACGTGGTTAGTGGTGCCGCCTTCGATGGCTTTCCTGTCATTGTGGGCTCCGCGGACTAACCGCTCCCGCTTCGTCACCTGTGGACGGAAATTATCAGTGATGTTGTCTTCCTTTCCTTCCCCTTTCTCTCCGCGGCGCCATATGACCGCGATGTTACGGCGCCTTCCTTTTTTTTTTTTTTTTTCTTTAATCAATCGATCAGTGCTCTCTTCATACAGTCCATCCACTCCAGGCGTGGCTTTCATCTTAAACCTCTCACCACACACATTTGACCCCATTATTCTCTTTACTAGTTTACAAGTCCTCCGTTCTCTTCACATGCCCAAACCATTAACCCACACTGATCTACACGCACAGCCAACACTCAACACCAGCTCTATTTGCCTGTCCCATCGTTTTTGGTTCGTCTATTATATTGTTAAAAAAAAAATAGATCAGAGTCGTGAAAAATCAGTAAAAAAGATGCGATACGCTGTGTGTGTGTGTGTGTGTGTGTGTGTGTGTGTGTGCTGAAGGTCGTTTTTACGTCGTACACTTTCAAAGCTAAAAATAACCGACACTTTGTTCACTGCTGCACGCTTTGAATGACTCGTATGAATTCTACCATCAACGTCATGACGTGACAATATCAGCATTTCACATCATTAAATTCAAGGTGTTTTACGTAAAAATCTATTCTATGCGCCGCACAATGCCCAAGGTGGGATCATGTTAGATCACACACACTTCCATCATTACTCTAATTTTCTCAACGTATACATTTCACAACATTCGAGTTCATGCCCTTATTTTTTTTACCCGTGGAACTTCGTCTCTGTGCTTCACTTTTTCTTTAAAGAGACTCAAGTATATGTTTCAGTGATTAAAAACCAGTGCCAGGCATCCAGGCTCGTGTGGCACTATATCATGGATACATATATTCTACGAAAACAGTCGTATCCTATAAAATGTTTCAGACAGAAAAAGCAGTATCAGGCAATTATCTCCACATATCGCACCGCAGATTCTTCTTAGTCTGCGCAGCTCTGAATGTTAAGCAGTTCATCATGTTATCTCTGTTCGACTTAATGAGCTTCAGTTGAATATTGAGACATCACTACTTGAGGCAACCGTACATTGATTTCTGAAGCGATTATTAAAGAAAATAGAAGAGTCAAGTATCTGAACCATTCACAGAATGGTTCATTATGTTCTGCTCCCTGTTATTTCCTTGCTTTAATCCAACAGAGATGCCTATCATACCAGTGTAATTGGGCTTTTTTTTTTTTTTTTTTTTTTGCTATTTTCTATGCCCTTAGCTAGTGCTCTCTTACATCAAACAATACCAGAGTAAGTGTAAGCAATAATGTCATTTTTTTCTATTCTCTGCTTTCTTTCTTTCCTTCCTTCTCTCTTCCTTCTCTTCCCTTTCATCATCCCTTCACCATTACCATAATCTATCAACCTCCTTAATCTTTCTCTTCCCACCTCCACCACCAAACGAAAAACGTACCCACAATAGCCATGAATTCGTAATCTCTCTCTCTCTCTCTCTCTCTCTCTCTCTCTCTCTCTCTCTCTCTCTCTCTCTCTCTCTCTCTCTCTCTCTATCTATCTATCTATCTATCTATCTATCTCTCTCATGCTTTCTATATTTCCCACTTCTCTCTTTTCCATCATTCTCCTTTCAAGGTCATGCAGTAAGTTTTCGTCACGTTCTGTTAAGTCAGGGTAGATTAGGCTGGTTCGGTTGAGATAGGTTAGTTGGGTGAGGCGGGGCGAGGTGAGCTCAGGTGGCATTAGAATTAGTCACGTTAGGTTTGACTGTCATATTTAAGTTAAGTCAGATTAAATTAAGCTTTGTTTGGTTTGCTCAGATTAAGTTAGGCATTATTCATGGTCGTGGCCTGTCCTTCACAAGTTCACAAGTCCTTGACTTAAGCTGTAAGACCAACCATCACATTTCACCCAACGAGATCCGACTGCCGACACCGCTACTAGACTGACCGACAGACCAGCTTAATGGGATGTTTTCGGAACTAAACCGCTAGATGTCGTTGCTGCTCATCTAACTGTAGGAAAGAGAGCTAAAATATTGTTGTAGTAAATCCCAGGTGCGTAAAGCTGCATACAACATTGATCATCATGATACTATTGAAATGATGTATCGACTTTTCAATATCTGGTATGGATAATATTGAGAGAATGTGGTCAAATTAATTATTTTTTTGTGTGATTATCGAGTAAACTGCTAGCATTATCTTAAATAAAGCATATTACAAGTTTAAAAACTACTGATTTGTACAATGACAAAAATAAAAAATCAAACTGTACTATATAGTATGACAACCTACTCAGTAACATCGTGATATATGGCTCTAGTTTTTTTTTTTTTTTTTTTTTTTTGTGGGGATTTTAGCATCCCTCTCACGAAGCGAGCGACAAGGCAAAGTAATCGAGAACCAAAACAAACGTTTATCTCTCATGCGATCCTGCTGCTGCTATAGTGTCCAGCTACCGTAATCCATTGCTTAGGGCGTAGTGGAGATGGGCACCGCAGCAACATTCAACTTCTTGTCCAACAACGTGTTTCTTAAGTTCAACCAGCGCGGCCGAGTCAGGTGTTTGTTTTGGTTAGAGATACAGCATTACTATCGCCAGGACACTCAAGTTGCCATTTTTTTTATTAAAATTGCCGTTTTCATAAACTAGGAAGGAGATCTATGTAATTTGGACTTTTGACTGTCAGACATGTTGCCTTTATGTTTACTGTCGTCTAGATTAAGACGTTTCCAATCAAGAGTGTATTCATTTGGAAATCTTAAGATGACCAAATAAATCTAAATGCCGATTCACTAGAAAATCAACTTATATATATTTGTTCATGAAAAGAGTTTGATTTTACTTGTGTTACTACTTAGAAGGGATTACGTAGAAAAATATACTATATAAGCCCATTGCATCTTCATGTAAATAAAATAACACTGTAGGTATATCTGATATTGCTTGTATGTGAGAGAAGAGTTTGTGTCTGTGCTGCCACCTGGTGACAACCACTAGTTCTGAAAACATCCAATTATGTATGGGCACCAAGTAAACGCTTGTCGTTAGTAAACCGTTTCTTCATCAAGCTCTTTCCTCGGTGGGCGTTTTTGAACGGAGAAAAGGAGGAGGGGGAGGAAAAGGATGAGCACCTTGACATCATATCATATGAAAAAAACTATAAAGCTGCTGATAATAATGCAAACCAAATATACAAAATAAACTATCTACAAAATAACACACACACACACACACACACACACACACACACACACACACACACACACACACCAATATACCATTGAATTCTATCTTGTTTCAACAGGATCTCCCTCACGCCTCAAGAAAAAAATGCTAGCTGGCGTGAGCAGGTGCACGGCCGTGAGCGGGCGTACTCACGGCCTTGTGGCGGCGGTGGCTTGGCAGCAGTTTGGACAGCGCGCGTCCAGCAATGACGTGAACACCTTCAGAGATACCGTCACGATGCGGTTGCCGAACGGAGTAAAGGTGTGTGTGTGTGTGTGTGAGAGAGAGAGAGAGAGAGAGAGATAAACAAGTACGCCTTCAGCAAGCTCGAGCCCACATCAGTGATAGAAATACACTTGATTTGCCTTTGTGCCAGTATAATTGTGACACATTTTTCTTGAAACTTTCATGTAACGCATGCTTTTCATTTGTGCTTCAAGACCTATGCCTAACGCATTTCATCGTAGGAACCCAATGAAGGTGTGGTCAAGCCATGAATCGTGCTAGTGTCCCGTGTTTTCCCACGCCCTTCTCATAACCACTCATCATACTGTAACGACCGTCAGTTGGCGGATGCCCTTATTCTGGCCACATGAGCGTCCCTCCACTCCACCTTCATCATTGTACCTTTAAGAATATGTTGGTTTGTTGTCCAAGACAATCTCTCAGTTAGCCACCGTAATAAGTGGCTAAGAACTGAATCCCTAAAACCATGAAAATGAGGGACAATCGTTACCTTGCAGCAATGAAAACTTAACACCCCTTAATACTTTATCTCGTTTGTTAAGTTCGTCAAGCCCTTACTTTCCCAACAGCAAAGTCCAGGACTGTTCAGCCCCGAGGAGGTGGAGGGACGAGTGAATCGCCTGCGTCATCACATGGAGCAAGAGGGTCTGGCCGCCTGCCTTTTCACCTCCATCCACAACGTCAACTATTACACAGGTGCGTGAACCACAACGTAGGCTACGAGTTAAGCCGAGTGGAGACTTCAATGCACGGATGCCATATATATACCTGACACTATTATTTTATTTATTTTTGGTAAGCCCCATTTTCTTAATTTCTTGATGAAATTATTTTTCTTTGGTAGATACTGATGCGCTCTCCATTAGTCTGACAACTGTTTATTGGCATTTTTTGTCTCTTCTTACAAGATGGAAGGAAACTTCTCGTGAAAAAAGTCCAAACACTTCCCTTGCCGACTTACAGTCCCCGAACTGCCATGTAATAAGTCTCCAAAGCGTTTCGTAACAATTGCCTAACAGTCTTCTAACTGCAAACTATTTAGAGACTTCCAAATTAAACCTAATGTCACGACTAACCTCCCCTGACTCACAGGTCCCAAGAATTCCAAGCTGCTAAGGATGCGATTTACCAATATAATCAGTATTTACGTTTTAAGACCGCCTGATCTCACAACCTTTAACAAGTA
Source organism: Scylla paramamosain (assembly GCF_035594125.1). Lineage (NCBI taxonomy): Eukaryota > Metazoa > Arthropoda > Malacostraca > Decapoda > Portunidae > Scylla > Scylla paramamosain. The sequence continues at coordinate 10,058,067 of NC_087187.1, forward strand.
GTTTACGGCTGTCCTTGTGCCACTTACAGGAGGGTTCACCTACTGCGCCTTCGGACGACCTTTCGGTCTGCTGGTAACACCTGAAAAGCACGTAACCATATCACCACTGATTGACGGCGGGCAGCCCTGGCGACGCTCTCCACAGGTACATAAGACTTGTAGCATATCCATGTGTGATGTAAAATCACTAAGGTATAGTTTCAGAATGTAGTAATGCAAGCAATTCCTTAATATTTATATGATATGGTGACAACATAATTATTCCTATCAGTGAGTCTGATATTCTCACAAAGTGATGCACACGTACTCACAATCTAAGGCACCAACACGAAGTTGGTTGGATGAAGTAGAAGCTAAGAAAATTGCGTGTGGATAGGAAACAATATCTTCATAATTTGGGATCTGTGACAAAAATTTATTGACTAATTTTATCAATATTCATTAGCTAAAGGAAAAATTTAACATTCGGTTTTCTCAAGCATTATGATGAAAAATAATACCCTTATCATCACGTGTCTGTAATGAAGACTCGGTTCAGGTCAGTTATGAACACAAACCCTTTCTTATTTTAGTGATCTGACTACATTCGTGGTCTAAGATCTAATTTTCAATCTGTAGAACACCACCTCTCCTCTTCTAAACCTCATCTTTTTTTCCTCACTGAAATTCAGGTGACTGAAGCAACTGACAATAGCCCCTTTTCTGTTCCTTCCTACTTTCTCTATTCTCATTTTCGATCCAAAGCTGGATGTTGCGTTTATGTGCACAACAATTTAACCTGCTTTCTTGCCCACGCTCTTGAATCTTCCGAGTTTTCCACCATCTGGCTACGACTACAGAATCACTCTCAAACTAAATTTATCTGTGCTGTATATCTCTCACCTAACTCCTCTGACTATAAGAAATTCTTTGACTACTTAACTTCCAAAGTGGAGCACATTCTGACTCCCTTCCCTTTTGCAGAGATCTCCATTCTTGGAGACTTCAATGTTCACCACCAGCTTTGGCTTTCCTCTCCCTTCACTGACCATCCAGGTGAACTATCCTTCAACTTTGCTATCCTCCATGACCTAGAGCAATTGGTGCAGCACCCTACTCATATTCCTGACCGTCTTGGAGATACGCCCAACATTCTTGACCTTTTCCTGACCTCTAATCCTTCTGCTTATGCTGTCACCATCTCTTCTAAGTTTGGCTCCACCGACCACAATCTCATATCTGTATCTTGTCCTATCGCTCAAATCCCTCCTCAAGATCCTCCTAAGCGAAGGTGCCTCTGGCATTTTGCCTCTGCTAGATGGGGGCACCTGAGGAGGTATTTTGCTGGTTTTCCTTGGAATGACTACTGCTTCCATGTCAAACCCGTCTTTGTGTGCTGAGCGCATAAAAGAGGTGATAATGTCTGGCACTGAGACGTACATTCCTCACTCTCTCTCGACCTAAACCTTCCAAACCTTGATTTAACACAGATTGTTCTCGTGCTATACATGATAGAGAGGTGGCCCACAAAAGGTACTTAAGCCTTCCATCACCAGAATCTCATGCACCTTATATTTCTACACAGAATCATGTCAAGTCTGTTCTCCAACTAGCCAAAAACTCCTTCATTAACAGAAAGTGTCAAAATCTTTCAAGATCTAACTCCCCTCGTGACTTCTAGCATCTAGCCAAAAATATCTCCAATAACTTTGCTTCTTCTTCTTTCCATCCTTTATTTCAACCAGATGACACCACTGCCATCACATCTATTTCCAAAGCTGAACACTTCGCTCAAATCTTTGCTAAAAACTCTATCTTGGACGATTCTGGGCATGTTCCTTCCTCTCCTCCACCATCTGACTACTTCATGCTACCTATTAAAATTCTTCGCAATGATGTTTTCCATGCCCTCGCTGGCCTAAACCCTCGGAAAGCTTATGGACCAGAAGGGGTCCCTCCTGTTGTTCTCCGAAACTGTGCCTCCATGCTAGCACCTTGCCTAGTCGAACTCTTTCAGCTCTGTCTGTCAACATCTACGTTTCATCCTTGCTGGAAGTTTACCCACAATCAGCCTGTTCCTAAAAAGGGTGACCATTTTAATCCCTCAAACTACCGTCCTATTGCTTTAATTTCCTGCCAATCTAAAGTTTTTGAATCTATCCTCAACAGGGAGATTCTTAAACATCTATCATTTCACAATCTTCTATCTGATCGCCAATATGGGTTCCATCAAGCCCACTCTACTGATGACCTTCTGGCTTTCCTTACTTAGTCTTGGTCATCCTCTTATAGAGATTTTTTTACCTTGGACGATTCTGGGCTTGTTCCTTCCTCTCCTCCACCATCTGACTACTTCATGCTACCTATTAAAATTCTTCGCAATGATGTTTTCCATGCCCTCAATGGCCTAAACCCTCGGAAGGCTTATGGACCAGACAGATCTTCTGGCTTTCCTTACTTAGTCTTGGTCATCCTCTTTTAGAGATTTTGGTGAAACTTTTGCTGTTGCCTTGGACATATCAAAAGCTTTTGATAGAGTCTGGCACAAAGCTTTGATTTCCAAACTACCCTCCTATGGCTTCTATCCTTCTCTCTGTAACTTCATCTAAAGTTTCCTTTCTGACCGTTCTATTGCTGTTGTGGCATACGGTCACTGTTCTTCTAAATCTATTAACAGTGGTGTTCCTTAGGGTTCTGTCCTGTCACCCACTCTCTTCTTATTATTCATCAATGACCTTCTAAACCAAACTTCTTGTCCTATCCACTCCTATGCAGATGATACCACCCTGCACTTTTCCACTTCTTTTCATAGATGTCCAACCGTTGAGGAAGTAAACATTTCAGGCAGGGAAGCCACAGAACGCCTGACTTCTGATCTTTCTAAAATTTCTGATTGGGGCAGAGCAAACTTGATATTGTTTAATGCCTCAAAAACTCAATTCCTCCATCTATCAACTCGACACAACCTTCCAGACAACTATCCCCTCTTCTTCAATGACACTCAACTGTCCTCCTCTTCTACACTGAACATCCTCGGTCTGTCCTTTACTTATAATCTGAACTGGAAACTTCACATCTCATCTCTAGCTAAAACAGCAACATTGCGGCGATGAGAGAGAGGCTGAAGACAGTCAGTTAGAGGAGAGGAGTTGATGAGATGAAAAGCTTTTGATTCCACCCTGTCCAGAAGAGTGGTATTAGTGGAAGCCCGCCCCCCAAGACATGTGAAGCATACTCCATACATGGAAGGATAAGGCCCTCTTACAGAGTTAGCAGCTGGGGTGGTGAGAAAAACTGGCGGAGATGTCTCAGAACGCCTAACTTCATAGAGAATGTTCAGTGTAGAAGAGGGGGACAGTTGAGTTTCACTGAAGAAGAGAGGATAGTTGTCTGGAAAGTTGTGTCGAGCTGATAGATGGAGGAATTTAGTTTTTGAGGCATTGAACAATACTAAGTTTGCTCTGCCCCAATCAGAAATTTTAGAAAGATAAGAATTCAGGCGTTCTGTGGCTTCCCTGCATGAAATGTTTGCTTCCTGAAGTGTTGGACGTCTATGAAAAGACGGAAAAGTGCAGGGTGGTATCATCAACGTAGGAGTGTACAGGACAAGAAGTTTGGTTTAGAAGGTCATTGATGAATAATAAGAAGAGAGTGGGTGACAGGACAGAACCCTGAAGAACACCACTGTTAACAGATTTAGGAGAAGAACAGTGACCATCTATCACAGCAAAAATAGAACGGTCAGAAAGTAAACTTGAGATGAAGTTACAGAGAGAAGGTTGGAAGCGGTAGGAGGGTAGTTTGGAAATCAAAGCTTTGTGCCAGACTCTATCAAAAGCTTTTGATATGTCCAAGGCAACAGCAAAAGTTTCACCAAAATCTCTAAAAGAGGATGACCAAGACTCAGTAAGGAAAGCCAGAAGATCACCAGTAGAGCGGCCTTGACGGAACCCATACTGGTGATCAGATAGAAGGTTATGAAGTGATAGATGTTTAAGAATCTTCCTGTTGAAGATAGATTCAAAAACTTTAGATAGGCAGGAAATTAAAGCAATAGGATGGTAGTTTGAGAGATTAGAACGGTCACCCTTTTCAGGAACAGGCTGAATGTAGGCAAACTTCCAGCAAGAAGGAAAGGTAGATGTTGACAGACAGCTAAAACAGTTTGACTAGGCAAGGTGCAAGCACAGAGGCACAGTTTTGGAGAACAATAGAAGGGAACACATCAGGTCCATAAGCCTTCCGAGGGTTTAGGCCAGCGAGGGCATGGAAAACATCACTGCGAAGAATTTTAATAGGTAGCATGAAGTAGTCAGAGGGTGGAGGAGAAGGAGGAACAAGCCCTGAATCGTCCTAAGTAGAGTTTTTAGCAAAGGTTTGAGCGAAGAGTTCAGCCTTAGAAATAGATGTGATAGCAGTGGTGCCATCTGGTTGAAATAAAGGAGGGAAAGAAGAAAAAGCAAAGTTATTGGAAATATTTTTGATTAGATGCAAGAAGTCACGAGGGGAGTTAGATCTTGAAAGATTTTGACACTTTCTGTTAATGAAGGAGTTTTTGCCTAGTTGGAGATCAAACTTGGCATAGTTCCGGGCAGAAATATAAAGTGCACGAGATTCTGGTGATGGAACATAACATAACACGTACGAGGCCACCGTCGTCCTGCTGTTCCTTCAGTCACTAAGCAACACATTCTTACCAACTTATGCTTCTCACGACACAAAAATACGATAAACACACCTGTACAGTTCTTCATGCCCCGCCATTATAGCGTGTTATTGTTGGCAAGGCCAGCGTGGAACGTACTACGAGCCTCTGTTAGTTGTCCTTAATCTTTCTCGCTTGACAACTGGTGCACTTCATGGATAAATCAAAGCCATTAAATTAACTAGCAACATTTTCTCCGTATCCAATGATGACAACAATTATGACTACTACACTTTAAAAAGTAAATAAAATTATACTTATTGGTAGGTAGTCCCTTAAGTTTTGATAAAGACGACTTAAACACTTTTAGCTTTACTTTTCCGGAACAACGTACTACATTAAACGTAAAATTACTTGAACTTTTCCATTTTTCACTTTCCAATTTCTTTTCCTCACACCAACTTTTCAACTTTTATTTTTCCTTTTCCAGGACAACATAATCTTCACAGACTGGAAAAGAGATAACTACTTCAGGGCTGTGGCAGAGGAGCTCGGGACAACCAAGGGCAAGGTGGGAGTGGAGGAGGACCACCTGAGCGTGGAGGGGCGGGCCAAGCTGCTGCACCACCTCCAGGGGACCACTCTCACTGATGTGGCTCAGGCCGCCATGAGAATGAGAATGATCAAGAGCAAAGAAGAAATTGCAGTTATTAAGGTTGCTTTATTCATCTTTTCCTAATTGCTGGCCCAGAGCAGCGTCAAATGACGTTACTATGCCTCAGTCTTGTTTTCCTGAAGCCAAACTGACTTCGTTAGCTTTTCGTTCTCGATAGTTTAGAAATTCTATTCTTTGATCTTGGCGCTTATACAGGTACTGGTCCTGATGGTATTTTTATTTTTTTTTTTTTTATTTATTATTAAAACTGCCATTTACCTAACTCCAAAGATATCTACCATCTTCCATAAATTGGTTAAAGCCGGTTCTTTTTAGTTCATGCTGGAGGACTGGTAACATTGTTCCTGTTCCCACATCAGGATGCCCTAGTTCTTACCTGTCTGAATTTAGGCCAATTTTCATAACTCCCATTCTATCCAAGGTTCTTGAACGTTTGTTGGCAAAGCGGCTTAATGCCTTTGCAGAAAGATGCAAACTTCTTCCTGATCATCAGTTTGGTTTTCGTAACTGCCCTGGTGCTTGTGATGCACTTTTGACTGTTTCCAATGTTGTTCAGAAAGCGTTGGACTCTGGCAGTGAAGCTCGTATTGCTGGATTTTCCTTTAGCGCAGCTTTTGATTGCGTCAGCCATGAGACTCATATCTTTAAACTTAAGCAATTTGATATTGGTGGCCCCTTTCTCAATATTTTAATTGAATTTCTGTCTAACCGTGTACAAAAGGTTGTTACTGATGGACAATGTAGTGAGAATAAGAATGTGATTTCAGGTGTTCCGCAGGCGCCATTGGCTTTTCATTTTATACACGCATGATACGTGGTTTGGTCTTAAGAACCGGCTTGTTGCATATGCTGATGATGCTACTCTTATTGCAGTTATTCATTCACTTATTCCTGTGAGATATTTTAATAGGGATTTAACAAAGATTAGAGCCTGGTGTAATTTGTGAGGCATTAAATTGAATCCTAACAAGACACAGAGTGTGATCGTCAATAGATCTCGTACTCTGGACCACCCCCTCCATCCTCAACTATTTATTGACAGTGGACCCTTCAATACTTGTGACTCTAAGATTCTTGGGATAATTTCTGATAAGCCCCCCTCATCCTCAACTATTTATTGACGGTGGACCCTTAAATACTTGCAACTCTAAGATTCTTGGGATTATTTCTGATAAGAAGTATGCTTTTGAACATCATATCCGTTCTGTTTCTTCTCCTATTGCTCAAAAAATTGGTTTGCTGAGGAAGTCCGTTAAAGTTTTTGGGGACCAGTCTATCTTGAGGAACTGTTTTAATTATTTTATTCTACCTTGCTTAAAATATTGTGCTCTACCTGGCTTTGGCAGCAGAATTTCATTTTAAGCTTACGGATAGATATCTGAGGGCTTGTAAATTTCTAATCCCTGATTTTAATGATGATGTGTGGCACCAGCGCTCTGTGAGCTCTTTGTGTATGTTTTTTTTTTTATTTATACGAAACCCTGGGCATCCCCTTCATCTAAGCTTCCAGACCTGTTCTGCCCAGTTCGAGCTACTAGAAATATTAATAACTTGAACAGCCTTTCTTTTTCATTTATAAGATTCAATACTTGTCAGTAATCATGAAGTTTTATTCCAGCTACCACAAAGTTATGGAATAAACTGCCAAGCAAGGTTGTTGAATTTTAAGGGCTTCAGAAGTTCAAAGTTGGTGTTCATTCATTTTTATTGCATAGTCATAATTAGTACCTTGCTAGTCAGGAGGAAGCAGTAGACACCTGCCGAAACGATAATTACTCCCAGTGAGGTCTAAAGCACTGTGCAGGGGGTGCTGTGAACTTATCATTAAACCCAGCTGTGACCTCACTGAACGTTTCCCTTTGTGTCTCACAACACAAGGGGGCAGTTACAGCCTGCCCTCTAAAGACAACTCTCTTCCTCCACACAAAACTACAAGCACCTAATAACACACACACCCTTCACTCAAAAATTTTAAAATCATCATGGCGACTCCTACACCAGCCTCAGAGTCCCCAACTGGGGAGGGGACCATAAATGTCCCCAGGTCGGACTGCCTTTCTGTCGACGACCCTAAGTGTCTTGACACCCCCCTCAACTTTTTCTTCATTAACTTCTGCAACATTCGCGGTCTAAGATCTAATTTTCAATCTGTAGAACACCACCTCTCCTTTTCTAAACCTCATCTTCGTTTCCTCAATGAAACTCAAGTGTCTGAGGCAACTGACAGTAGCCCCTTTTCTGTTCCCTCCTACTTTCTCTATCCTCATTTTCGATCCAAAGCTGGATGCTGCGTTTATGTGCGTAATGACTTAACCTGCTCTTGTGCCCGCGCTCTTGAATCTTCCGAGTTTTCCACCATCTGGCTACGACTACAGAGTCACTCTCATACTAAATTTATCTGTGCTGTATACCTCTCACCTAACTCCTCTGATTATAAAATTCTTTGACTTCTTAACTTCCAAAGTGGAGCACATTCTGACCCTCTTCCCTTTTACAGAGATCTCCATTCTTGGAGACTTCAATGTTCACCACCAGCTTTGGCTTTCCTATCCCTTCACTGACCATCCTGGTGAACTAGCCTACAACTTTGCTATCCTCCATGACCTAGAGCAATTGGTGCAACACCCTACTCGTATTCCTGACCGTCTTGGAGATACGCCCAACATTCTTGACCTTTTCCTGACCTCTAATCCTTCTGCTTATGCTGTCACCCTTTCTTCTCCGTTGGGCTCCTCCGATCACAATCTCATATCTGTATTTTGTCCTATCGCTCCAATCCCTCCTCAGGATCCCCCTAAGCGAAGGTGCCTTTGGCGTTTTGGCTCTGCTAGTTGGGGGGACCTGAGGAGGTATTTTGCTGATTTTCCTTGGAATGACTACTGCTTCCGTGTCAGAGACCCGTCTTTGTGTGCTGAGCGCATAATAGAGGTGATAGTGTCTGGCATGGAGGCGTACATTCCTAACTCTTTTTCTCGTCCTAAACCTTCTAAACCTTGGTTTAACACAGCTTGTTCTCGTGCTATACATGATAGAGAGGTGGCCCACAAAAGGTACTTAAGCCTTCCATCACCAGAATCTCATGCACTTTATATTTCTGCCCAGAACCATGCCAAGTCTGTTCTTCAACTAGCCAAAAACTCCTTTATTAACAGAAAATATCAAAACCTTTCAAAATCTAACTCCCCTCGAGATTTCTGGCATCTAGCCAAAAATATCTCCAATAACTTTGCTTCTTCTTCTTTCCCTCCTCTATTTCAACCAGATGGCACCACTGCTATCACATCTATTTCTAAAGCTGAACTCTTCGCTCAAACCTTTGCTAAAAACTCTACCTTGGACGATTCTGGGCTTGTTCCTCCCTCTCCTCCACCCTCTAACTACTTCATGCCACATATTAAAATTCTTCGCAATGATGTTTTCCATACCCTCGCTGGCCTAAACCCTCGGAAGCCTTATGGACCTGATGGGGTCCCTCCTATTGTTCTCAGAAACTGTGCCTCCGTGCTTGCACCTTGCCTAGTCAAACTCTTTCAGCTCTGTCTGTCAACATCTACATTTCCTTCTTGCTGGAAGTTTGCCTACATTCAACCTGTTCCTAAAAAGGGTGACCGTTCTATTCCCTCAAACTACCGTCCCATTGCTTTAATTTCCTGCCTATCTAAAGTTTTTGAATCTATCCTCAACAGGAAGATTCTTAAACATCTATCACTTCACAACCTTCTATCTGATCGCCAGTATGGGTTCCGTCAAGGCCGCTCCACTGGTGATCTTCTGGCTTTCCTTACTGAGTCTTGGTCATCCTCTTTTAGAGATTTTGGTGAAACTTTTGCTGTTGCCTTGGACATATCAAAAGCTTTTCATAGAGTCTAGCACAAAGCTTTGATTTCCAAACTACCCTCCTACGGTTTCTATCCTTCTCTCTGTAACTTCATCTCAAGTTTCCTTTCTGACCGTTCTATTGCTGCTGTGGTAGACGGTCACTGTTCTTCTCCTAAATCTATTAACAGTAGTGTTCCTCAGGGTTCTATCCTGTCACCCACTCTCTTCTTATTATTCATTAATGATCTTCTAAACCAAACTTCTTGTCCTATCCACTCCTACGCTGATGATACCATCCTGCACTTTTCCACGTCTTTTCATAGACGTCCAACCCTTCAGGAGGTAAACATATCACGCAGGGAAGCCACAGAACGCTTGACTTCTGATCTTTCTAAAATTTCTGATTGGGGGAGAGCAAACTTGGTATTGTTCAATGCCTCAAAAACTCAATTCCTCCATCTATCAACTCGACACAACCTTCCAGACAACTATCCCCTCTTCTTCAATGACACTCAACTGTCCCCCTCTTCTACACTGAACATCCTCGGTCTGTCCTTTACTTATAATCTGAACTGGAAACTTCACATCTCATCTCTAGCTAAAACAGCTTCCATGAAGTTAGGCGTTCTGAGACGTCTCCGCCAGTTTTTCTCACCCTCCCCCAGCTGCTAACTCTGTACAAAGGCCTTATCCGTCCATGTATGGGGGGGTTCCACTCATATATACTGCTCTTCTAGACAGGGTGGAATCAAAAGCTTTTTGTCTCATCAACTCCTCTCCTCTAACTGACTGTCTTCAGCCTCTCTCTCACTGCCGCAATGTTGCATATCTAGCTGTCTTCTACCGCTATTTTCATGCTAATTGCTATTCTGAACTTGCTAACTGCATGCCTCCCCTCCTCCCGCGGCCTCGCTGGACAAGACTTTCTTCTTTCTCTCACCCCTATTCTGTCCACCTCTCTAATGCAAGAGTTAACCAGTATTCTCAATCATTCATCCCTTTCTGTGGTAAACTCTGGAACTTCCTGTCTGCTTCTGTATTTCCACCTTCCTATGACTTGAATTCCTTCAAGAGGGAGGTTTCAAGACACTTATTCATCAATTTGTGACCACTGCTTTGACCCTTTTATGGGACTGGCATTTCAGTGGGCATTTTTTTTTTTTTTGTTATTAGATTTTTGTTGCCCTTGGCCAGTGTCCTTCCTACATAAAAAAAAAAAAAAAAAAAAAATCTTATTTCAGTCATATTTTTGTTTCTAATATTTTTTTATTATTTTTTTATTATTGTTTTACCTTTTTTTTCCATTTCTCTTTTCCTTTTCAATGATTTTACACTGGGCTGCTTTCCCTGCTGGTACCCTAGGGTTGATATTAATATGCTCTACCAATCGGAGTTTGTAGCCAAGCTTATAATAATAATAATAATAATAATAATAATAATAATAATAACTATTATTATTTGTAACACGATTTTTACCTTTGACAAGCAAGTGTTATTTTCCAACTCTTTTCATTGCAAAACAATAGAAAATGTCCATTATTCTTATCAAACTTTGCTTTTCTCGCTTTTTAGAATGATTTTTTTTTTTTTTTTTTTTTCCAAAACAGCTGAATTTCACCACTTTTCCAGATGCTGTCACAGAGAACTTATTTACTCAGGTCATGATGAAGTGACCACATATGTAGTAGAATGCATCTGGAGAATGATTGCACCCTCTTGATGCCATTTCACCTCTTGTGATATGTCTCCTCAGGCAGCCAAAGCAGAACTGATTGGTGGTCTGCAAGCCCCTACTTTTACATTGTCAAGCAGTACTCTAGAATATTCGTAGTCTGTCTAGAATGTGTTCCACATTGTTCTCAATCATTCTAGAATATTCTTGAAACTACTTTAGAATATTCTGAATCATTCTAGAAAATTCTTGTAGATTCTAAAAATTTTTGAAACTTCTGCACATTTCTATTGTATTCTAGAAAGTTCTAAAATATTCTGGAAATGTTTACATTGAATAGAATGTTCTAAAATGTTCTATAAACTTTTAAAAGAATCTGGTAAAACATTCTGGAAGATTTGAGATTTCTGAAATGTAAGCAAATTCTTCTAAATATGAGAAACTCCTTACTAGATCTGGTCAGTTCAAAAATAATCTTATTAAAATCAAAAATCTTTAGAGCACTTAATATTCTTTCTTTCATTGTTTTAACTTATTTGCAACATTCCATAAGCAATTAGATAACCAATTGAGATTTTGCAAAGGTCTTTACCTGACAAGGAAACCAATAGTAACCCCATACTATAATGAAATAAGGAAAAATAGAAATCCATTGTTCTAACCACAAAGACAAAATTTTAGAATCATTTTTTTTTTTTTTTTTTTTTTTTGTTTAGATGGAAATCACTAGAAAATTATGATTAGGGGCTAAGGACAAGACAAAAGTGAAATTTTGTTACATTGTGTAATAATAATAATTCGTTCAGATTTACTCATGTAATTGTTAAAACAGACAAACATTTCCCGAATTCAACATTTTAAGATAAATCAGTCATTATAATATATTATTAAATTGGTGACTAAGATAGCTACACATTCCTCTTTTATTGCTGAAAATTATGTAAATCTCACGTCCTACCTCCATATCATTTCCCCGTCAGTGCTAAACCATAACAACATAAAAATTACTCCACTTTACCTGTGCATCTTTGGTTCTGAGAAACACAAACGCCCTTTTCATATTCCATTACCTACCAGTGACCTTTAAGTGTCCCATTTTCTTCCCCACAGAACAGCACAGCCACAGCAGACGTAGGAGGGTGGGCGTGCGTTGAGGCGCTGGGCGAAGGAGTGCCGGAGTACGAAGTGGCCCTGGCTGGTACGCAGGCCATGGTGCGCCGCATTGCAGAGATCTACCCTGACAGCGACCTTATGGACTGTGAGTGTTCCTTTAAGCCATCTGAGATAAACCCAAACGACACTGATGACAAAACTAAGTAGAACTGGGAACGTGTGGATCTGTGAACTTAAAAATTAATAAATAAATAAATAAATATATATATATATATATATATATATATATATATATATATATATATATATATATATATATATATATATATATATATATATATATATATATATATATATATTATGTGCTGCATTAATAGAGAAGAAGAAAAGTGGGAGGAGAGAGAGAGAGAGAGAGAGAGAGAGAAGGAAGGCTCGCGGGAACGACTGATAGTCACCAGATGCGCAATGAATGCCTCCTGTGTTTAGTGTAGAATCCTCAGTATGTAGTCGCCCCTCTTTAATTTTCCATGTTTCCAGTTGTTCTTTCGTGTTGAGGAGTTTGTCTTGCCTATAGAGTAGTCTAATCCAGCCTAATCCAGTTTGTATACAACCTCTATAGTTTCCTCACAGCTGTTTTTTTTTTTTTTTTATTACTGTTTTGTTATAAAAAGTTAACATGAGAAAGCGAACAGGCAGAGCTAACATTAAAAAAAAAAAAAACCGCTCCCCAACAAGCCTGACCCGTTCATTTCCTGTAAAATCACAAGTTAACACAGGCTTTGTTCAATCATACCAACCTGTATCAGCATGAACTAAATGAAAGTGTCAAAAATTTTCAATATCTAACTCCCCTAGTAATTTCTGGCACCTAGCCAAAATCATCTCCAATAGCTTTGTTTCTTCATCTTTCCTTCCTTTATTTCAACCTTAAGACACCACTGCCATCTCATTTATTTCTAAAGCTGAACTCTTCACTCAAACCTTTGATAAAAACTTTATCATAGATGGTTCAGGGCTTGTTCCTCCCTCTCCTTCCCCCTCTTACTACTTCTTGCTGCCTATTAAAATCCTTTGCATTAATGTTTTCCATTCCCTTGCTGATCTTAACTCTCAGAAAGCTTATGAACCTGATGGGGCTCCCTCCCATTGTTCTCTAAAACTATACCTCTGTGTTTGCCCTTGCCAAGTCAAACTCTTCCAACTCTGTCTATCAACATCTACCTTTCCTTCTTGCTGGAAGTTTGCCTTAATTCAGCCTGTTCCTAAAAAGGGTGACCATTCTAGTCCTTCAAACTACCGTCCTATTGCTTTAATTTCCTGTCTCTCTTCAGTTTTGAATTTATCCTCAGCAGGAAAATTCTTAAACAGTTATCACTTCACAACCTTCTATCTGATTGCCAGTATGGGTTCCATCCAGGCTGCTCAACTGGTAATCCTCTGGCTTTCCCTACTGAGACTTGGTTATCCTCTTTTAGGGATTTTGGTGAAACTTTTGATGTTGGCTTAAGCATATCAAGATCTTTTAATAGAGTCTGGCACAAAGCTTTGATTTCCAAACTACCCTCCTATGGTTTCTATCCTTCTCTCTGTAACTTCATCTCAAGTTTCCTTTCTGACCATTCTATTGCTACTGTGGTAGACAGTCACTGCTCTTCTTCTAAATCTATTAACAGTGGTGTTCCTCAGGGTTCTATCCTGTCACCCACTCTCTTCCTATTATTCATTAATGAACTTCTAAACCAAATTTCTAGTCCTATCCACTCCTACACTGATGATACCACCTTGCACTTTTCCATGTCTTTTCATTGATGTCCAACCCTTCAGGAAGTAAGTAGTTCTCTCAGAGAAGCCACAGAATGCCTGAGTTCTGAGCTCTCTAAAAATTCTGATTGGGGCTGAGTAGACTTAGTATTGTTCATTGCCTCATAAACTCAATTCCTCCATCTACCAACTATCCAGACAACTATCCCCTTTCTTCAATGACATTGAACATTCTTGGTCTGTTCTTTGCTTGTGACCAGTGGGTTAACCACACTCTACTAACAAGTGAGCATCGGCTTTGGTGCTTAATATTAATAAACAGGGTAGAATCAAAAGCTTTTCATTTTATCAACTCCTCTCCTCTAACTGACTGTCTTCAGCCTCTCTCTCATTGCTGCAGTGTTGCATCTCTTGCTATCTTCTACTGTCATTTTCATGCCAACTGCTCTTCTGATGCTAACTGCATGCCTCCCCTCCTCCCGTAGCCTTGCTGTACTAGACTTTCTTCTTTCTCTCACCATTATTCTGTTCATCTCTCTAATGCAAGAGTTAACCTGTATTCTCAATCATTCATCTCTTTCTCTGGTAAACTCTGGAACTCCCTTCTTGCTTTTGTATTTCCTCCTTCTTATGACTTGAGCTCTTTCAGGAGAGAGATTTCAAGATACTTATCCCTTTATTTTAGACAACCAGCACCTCAGTGGATCTTTTTTTTTATTATATTTTTGTTGCTCTTGGCCAGAGCCCCTCATACATGAAGGAAAAACAC
>NC_087187.1:10077500-10175000 GCF_035594125.1 Scylla paramamosain
GTCTAACTTATCTTATGTAAAGCCCCGTTCACACAATGGTAAATTTTGATGGCGACTCCACTGCAACTCTGCTGCAACTTTCTGAACGGCGACTGTGCTGCAAATTGTGTGGTGACTATCATGCTCGGTGAATTTGCTGCGAACATGTTGTGAATGCGCTGATACTCCACTGCAAATGCACTGTGAATGCAGTGCAACTCATGGATGGAGTATATTTATAGGAGATACTCATAAATCTTTTTATGTTTGTGTGAACTCTCCTTGTGTGTGCACCACAGAAGTTGAAACACAAATAAATTATAAAAAATGTCTGATTCACACACAACCACAAAATACTGACGGAGAGAGAGAGAGAGAGAGAGAGAGAGAGAGAGAGAGAGAGAGAGAGAGAGAGAGAGAGAGAGAGGAATATACAATCATCTTTACAATGAAGTATCACTCCAATGTCACAAAGGTGTGAAGGGCATGTAGAAGAGGTTGCTACTATGGCAAATTCCTTTCAACAGCACTGCGAACACAGCAAACTTGCTGTAACATCACTGCGAATCCATTGCGACAGCACTGCAACAGTGCTGCGACACTGCTGCAAGCGTGCTGTGACTCCCAGCAATGGCAACTCCACAGAATGTTTTGAACAGTCCAAAACATTTGCCGTTACCTGGCAAATGCGCTACGAATCAGTCCACTCTGACGACTCTGCTGCAAGCCCTTTGCAAACGCGTGGCAACTCTGCTGCAAACACACAGCAATTCCGCTATGAACAAGTCACAGCGGAGTTACAATGCTCTCACCATCCAAATTCTCCAGTGTGTGAACGGGGCTTAACATATTGACTCACACAAGCTCTGCACTTACCACAAAATATGCACATCCCACCCTGCACTGACACAAATATGTACTTACCCAAAGTTGAAGCTACACTCACTACCACTGCATTTTTTTTTTTTTTCATCTTACACCTGCTTCCATTAAAAAATGTAACTGCCCAAAGGAACCAAACCAAGGGGCAAGCCCTTTTTGATCTCTGATACTACCATTGGGTACTCATTTCAGTGTACATGTCAAGTACAAAAAGTTCATCTTTTGTTGATAAAAGCAATTTCTTTCTTTGTGGTGCTTTGTTAAAACTTTAAGATTATTAACATTACAAGATTTTATATAACATTATCTTAATCTCACTAGGCTAGTGAGATGAAACTAACATTAATAGATATATAAAGTAACATGTGTAATACAGTGATATGATCCAAACTTAATGCTTTGATACTGCAAGTAGACACTGGCTGACATCATGCTATACACAGGTATTATACTGCATTGGAGAGGACCTTCTTCTTAGATCACTGCAGTGATGCGCATCTCAAGGTGTGGGAAGGCAATGTTGCAGTTCACAAGCGAGGGCTGGAACTCATTCGTCCAGGAGCCAAGTGTTCAGAAATTGCCCAGGAACTGAATGAACTCTACGCCCAGCTTGGTCTCCTCAAGTATCGCATGTTCGGCTATGGCCACTCCTTTGGGGTGTTGTGTCATTACTACGGACGTGAGGCAGGCAAGTCACCACCACCTGAGTTATCCTCTTGCCTGCAGGCAACATAAGATAAGGGAGAAGGGAGGGATCCCTGTGGTACTATGTGTAGAATCTTGCCAAGGAGAGTTGATGCTGAGTGGCTGGCCATGGCTATTCAATGAACTGCAGGCTCGCAACTCAATATAAAAGTAATGGATGGACATTCATCAACAACTGGGACAGCTTCTATGGCAAGGACATCTTGTAGGCCAGGAATGGAGTGCATTTATCACGCCAGGGTGTTCGGATTTTGGCTGGAACACTGGAGTGTGAGGTAATTGCTCTCCAGTGCTTTTTTTTCATTAGTTAGGAGGAAGAAAGGGCCTATGATAGAAAAAATTTGTCAAATCTAAAACAGTAACTATCTCAGCAAAGGCGAGGAATGGTTTAAGTGTTTATTACACAAACTATGGGAGGATTTTAAATAAAATAGAGTTTAGATTCAATAATGGCATGTGTAGAAAACTTTGATATCATTGATTTAACATAAACCTGGTTAGATATGTCAGGAAAAGTATTTCATCCATAGGTTCTGATAGATGGTTATACATTATTTTATGAAGACAGGGAAAGTCAGAGAGGAAGAGGGGTCACACTTTACGTTAAAGGACACATTATAATGTCATGTTGACAATAATATAAAAATAGATAGGAAGATGGAGTCAATATGGATTGATATCAAAGAAGGATCACAATCAATGCTACCAAATACTACAAAAAAACCTTACAGCTCACAGTGGCAGGAGATGAATAGAGCAGGCAGATACAGTCAAGTATGTGTGATAGATTCTATTGACAAGAACCTGATGGTGGATAACAGTAAAGCAAGGGAATTTCTTAATGTAATTCAAGACAATTTTTTAAAGCAGGTAATCTTGGAACCCACAAGGGGGTGGTAGTAATATTCTACATTTAATTCTGACAAACAGGGTGGATGCAGTCACACAGGTGGAGGCTGGAAAACAGTTAAGTAACAGTGACATTGTGAAATTACCTTAAGATGAAAATGGGAAGCTTCTAGAACCAAAAACATATGCAAGGTACCTGATTTTTGGAGAACAGATTGAGGGATTAAGAAGGTACAGGGTGGAAGAAGTGAAGCTTTATGCAAGAGTGGCATCAGAAGAACAGATCAAACTGAGGCAGGTGAGGTGAGAAATGGCCGGGTGAGGTCTCTGAATGTGATGAATCAGGGAGGTCAGAGAGAGGGGGAGATGGGGTGAGGTGCAAGGATGGGGTTGGAAAGATAAGTCATGCTGAGATTATGGAAGAAGGCGAGATGAGATGATCAGGGAAACTAATGCTGATGAGCTGAACAAATATTTTGGAAACAGATTACATACAGGTCAGATATTTAATATTCCATATAGAACAATAAGATCACAGAAGTGGATGACTGGTAGGTTAAAACACTACATAGGATTGAATATATATATATATATATATATATATATATATATATATATATATATATATATATATATATATATATATATATATATATATATATATATATATAGATATAGATAGATAGATAGATAGATAGATATATAGATATATAGATATATAGATATATATATATATATAGATAGATAGATAGATAGATAGATATATAGATATATAGATATATATATATATATATATATATATATATATATATATATATATATATATATATATATATATATATATATATATATATATATATATATATATATATATATATATATATATATATATATATATATATATATATATATATATATATATATATATATATATATATATATATATATATATATATATATATATATATATATATATATATATATATATATATATATATATATATATATATATATATATATATATATATATATATATATTATATATATATTAAAGTCAAGAGAGGAAGGCTTAAGATCTCAATATAATGAATTTTTAAGAACAGTTAGGAAGTTAATGAAGAAAGCTAAGTACTATTAAAAATTAAGAGTAGCTAGCCAGGCAAAGACTGGCCACAGGTTATAAAACAAGAAGACAGAGGAGTACAAAGAAAGAGTATTTTTAACAGCTTTCATCCAGGAAAACATGCAGGAAATACCAAATACATTACTGATTTTTTGAGTAGAGGTGAATGAGAAACTGGTAGATATTTTTATAACTAAAGAGATAATGAAACAGGGGATAGATAGGTTGAAAAATTTAAGTTACCAGGACCAAACCAAATATATCCCAGAATACTACAAGAATGCTGAATTTATTAGTGAACTGCTAATTACTATCTTTATGAAATCACTAGATTCAGCAGAGGTATTGGTAATGTGGGGGTAGACAAATGTAGTACCCATCTTTAAGAAAGGAGATAAAATGTAAGCATCAAATTATAGACCTGTAAGCTTAATTCCAGTTGTAGGTAAAATAATGGAGTCAGCAATTGCAAGAAACATTAGGGAGCATTTAGACAAGCATAATCTGATAAATCTGTCATAGCATGGCTTCATGAAGGGGAAGTCTTGCCTTACAAACTCGTGTTTTTATTATAAAGTTTACAAGGCAGTAGACGAAGGGATAGTTATGACATCCTATAACTGGACTTTAGTAAGATGTTTGATAAGATACCAATTTAAAGAAAGGCTCTTGAGAAAGATAGGAAGGTGTTAGGCTGGATAAGGTCATAGCTAGGCGACAGGTGACAGAGAGCTGTAATAAATGGTCATATAAATCTGAGTGGGGTCAAGTAACTAGTGGGGTGCCACAAGGATCAGTTTTAAGATCATTATTGTTTTTAATATATATTAATGATCTAAATAGTGGGATCAGTGATGATATTAGTGAATTTGGGGCTGACAAAAAGATAGGCAGGTTAGTTATGTAAGATTTGGATGCCAGTGCCTTGCAGGCAGACTTGGATAGAATGAACGAAGCAGTGTTATAAAAGAAATGTTTTTTTTAACCTAACCCACAAGATTTTGGGGGTTTTTATTTATTTTCATTGTTTTTCCTCATATTTATATGTAAAGCAGTTTAATAAGCAATTAAAAAATAATCTAGAGTGAAACGAAAGGTTTGAAGTATTTTTTTTATCATGTAAGAGGGGCACCAGCCAAGACTAACAAAATAAAAAAAAAATATATATATATATATATATATATATATATATATATATATATATATATATATATATATATATATATATATATATATATATATATATATATATATATATATATATATATATATATATATATATATATATATATATATATATATATATATATATATATATATATATATATATATATATATATATATATATATATATATATATATATATATATATATATATATATATATATATATATATTATATATATATATATATATATAAAAGCCCACTGAGGTACCAGTCCCCTAACAGCTTCAAAAGCGGTAGTCAGAAATTACAGGATAAGTGTCTTGAAATCTCCCTCTTAAAAAAGTTCAAATCACAGGAAGGTAGAAATATAGAAGCAGGTTGGGAGTTCCAGAGTTTACCAGAAAAAGGGATGAATGATTGAGAATACTGGTTAACTTTAGCATTAGAGAGGTGGACAGAATAAGGGGTGAGAGAAAGAAGAAAGTCTTGTGCAGGAAGGGCAGCAGAAGGACAGGATGCATACAGTTATAGCAAGATCAGAGAAACAGTTAGCATGAAAATAGCGGTATGAGATAGCAAGAGATGCAACATTGCGGTGATGAAAGAGAGTTATAAAGATAGTCAGTTAGAGGATAGAAGTTGAAATGACAAAAAGCTCTTGATTCCATCCTGTCTAAAAGAGATGTGTGAGTGGAGCCTCCAATACATGTGAAGCATACTCCACACATGGACAGATAAGGCCCCTGTACAGAGTTAGCAATTTGTGGGGTGGCGGTGAGAAAAACTGGCAAAGACAACTCAGAACGCCTAACTTCACAGAAGCTTTTTCAGCTGGAGATGAGATGTGAGGTTTCTAGTTTAGATTATAAGTAAAGAACATACTGTGGATGTTCACTGTAGAAGGGGACAGTTGAATGTAATTGAAGAAGAGGGGATAGTTGTCTAGTTGTATTGAGTTGATAGATGGAGAAACTGAGTTTTTGAGGCATTGAGCAATACAGTAAAATCCCTCTTATCCAGCATTCGAGTATCCGGCAGCTTTAAGTATCCGGCACATTTTTCCCCGAGCCTTAAAATCAATAAAAAATCAATGTGTACTCATAAAATCAATTAAAATTCCCGCGCGAGGCATACTTTGTCCCCTCGCCACCAGAGCGCACTGCTTCGCACCATCCACAGCCCACTGTACTGTGTTTACTCAGTGACTCAGTCCTGTGTGTGCACTGTTTATCGCCTGACACCTTCATCATGACTAAAGTTGTAGAAAAGAGGAAGCATGTTGTGCTTACACTTAAGCAGCTGATCAGATCAGCAGCTGATTAAGATCAGCTGATCTTTGTTATGGTAAGATGCGTGAGTGTAGGGTGGTGATTGTGGACATAATTTCACTTCTATTCAAGTATCCGGCAATATTTAAGTATCCAGCATGTCGGCGGTCCCGTTGATGCCGGATAAGAGGGATTTTACTGTACTAAGTTTGCACTGCCCCAATCAGAAATTTAAGAGAGATCAGAAGTCAGGCATTCTGTGGCTTCCTTGTGAGAACTGTTTACTTCTTGAAGGGTTGAATGTCTACAAAAAGATGATAGAAACTGCAGGGTGGTATCATCAGCACAGGAGTGGATAGGAGAAGAAGTTTGATTTAGATCAAAAGGAAAAGAGTGGATGACGAAACAGAACTCTGAGGTACACCACTGTTAATAGATTTAGGAGAAGAACAGTGACTGTCTGCCACACCAGCAAAAGAATGGTCAGAAAGGAAACTTCAGATGAAGTTACTGAGATAAGGATAGACGCCATAGGAGGATAGTTTGGAAATCAAAGCTTTGTGCCAGATTCTATTAAAAGCTTTTGATATGTCTAAGGCAAAAGCAAAAATTTCACCAAAATCCCTAAAAGAGACCAAGACTCAATAAAGAAAGCCAAAAGATCACCAGTAGAGCAACCTTGATGGAATCCACTTTGGCAATCAGATGCAAGGTTGTGAAGTGATAGATGTTTAAGAATCTTCCTGTTGAGGATAGATTGAAAGCTTTAGAGAAGCAGGAAATTAAAGCAATAGAACAGTAGTTTGAAGAACTGGAATGGTCCCTCTTTTTTAGGAACAAGCTGAATTTAGAGGAACTTCCAGCAAGAAGGAAAGGTAGATGTTAATAGACAAACTTAGAAGAGTTTGACTAGGCAAGGTGCAAGCACAGAGGCACAGTTTCAGAGAACAATAGAAGGGACCCCATCAGGTCCATAAACCTTTCAAGGGTTTAGGCCAACATGGCCTAAACATCACTGTGGATTTTAATGGGTAGCATGAAGTAATTAAAGGGTGGAGGAGAAGGAGGAACAAGGTCCTGAATCATCCAAGGTAGTGTTTTTAGCAAAGATTTGAGTGAAGAGTTCAGCTTTAGAAATAGATGAGATGGCAGTAGTGCCATCAGGTTGAAATAAGGGAGGGAAAGATGAAGAAGCAAAGTTAGTGGAGATGCTTTTGGCTAGGTGCCAGAAGTCATGAGGGGAGTTAGATCTTGAAAGATTTTGATACTTCCTATTAATGAAGAACAGAAACTTGTTTAGGTAATGCTGATACAGGTCAGTCCAGTTGGACAAAGCCTATGTCAACTTGTACTATACAGGAAATGAACAGAACAGGCTTGACTACTTTTACACTTTTTATGTATATGTACATATAGACCATATTTATCAGTAAGCTATAAAAAAAGATTTTGATATGCAAAATATTTTTTAAACTCCCCCAAAAAACCTGAGTTTTTTTTTTTTTTTGTGGGGGGTGGATGCTAACTCTATCAAAAGCTTTTGATATGTTTAAGGCAACAGAGAAAGTTTCATCAAAATTGCTAAAAGAGGATGCTCAAAACTCACTAAGGAAAGACAGATCACCAACAAAGCAGCCATGACAGAACACATAGAAGGTTGTGGAGCGATAGATGTTTAGAATCTTCCTGTTGAGGATAGATTCAAAAACTCTGGAAAGGCTGGAAATGAAAGCAATAGGACAATATTTAGAAGAATTAGATTGGTCGTCTTTGTTTAGGAACAGGCTGAATGTAGGCAAACTTCCAACAAAAAGGAAAAGTAGGTATTGATAGACAGAGTTGGTATAGAGGTTGACTAGGCAAGGTGAAAGCACAGAGTACAGTTTCAGAGAATAATAGGAGGGATCCCATCAGGTCCATAAGCCTTTCGAGTCATGGAAAATATCATTATGAAGGATCTTGATATGTGGCATGAAATAGTCAAAGGATGGAGGAGAGGAAGGAACAAGTCCTGCAAGCAATGGTTTAAGTGAAAAGTTTAGCAGTGGTACCATCAGGTCAAAATAAAGGCAGGAATGATGCAGACGCAAAGTTATTAGAGATACTTTAGGTTAGGTGCCGGAAGTCACAAGGGAAGTTAGATCTCAAAAAATGTTTAAACTTTCTAATGATGGAGTTTTTGGCTAGTTGGAGAACAGACTTGGAATGATTCTGGCAAAAATATAAAGTGTATGAGATTCCGGTGATGGAAGGCTCAAGTACCTTTTGTGAGCCACCTCTCTATCATGTATAGCACAAAAACAAACTGCGTTAAACCAAAGCTTGGAAGATTTCAGGCAAGGAAAAGAGTGAGGAATGTACACTTCCATGCCAGACACTGTCACCTCTGTTATGCACTCAGCACACAGAGATGGGTCTCTGACATGGAAGTAGTAGTCATTCCAAGGAAAATCAGAATGATACTTCTTCATCTCCCCAAAATTAGCAGAGGCAAAACATCAGAGGCCTTTCCTCTTTGAGGGATCCTGAGGAGGAACAGGAGCGATAGGACAAAATATAGATATAAGGTTGTGATCAGGGAAGCCCAATGGAGAAAACAGAATGACAGCATAAGCAAGATTAGAGATTAGGAAAAGGTCAAGAAAGTTGGGCATATCTCCAAGACAGTCAAGAGTGTGAGTAAGGTGTAGCTCTAGTTACTCTAGGTTGTGGTGGATAGCAAAGTTAAGGGCTACAGTAGTTCACCAAGTTGGTCAGTAAAGGGAGAGGAAAGCCAAAGCTGGTGATTGAAGTCTCCAAGAATGGAGATCTCCACAAAAAGGAAGAGTCAGGAAGTTAAATGGTCAAAGAACTTTTTCATAGTCATAGGAGTTAAGTGAGAGACATACTGTACAGATAAATTTGAGAGTAACTCTGTTGTCAAAGCCTGAAAATTTGGAAAATTCAAGAACGTGGGCACGAAAGCAAGTTAGGTTGTTACGCACATAGTTGCAACATCCAACTTTTGAATGAAAATCAGGGCAGAGACGGTATGAGAGAATAGAGAAGGGATTACTCTCAGTTGCCTCAGACACCTGCATTTCAGTGAGGAAAAGATGGGGCTTAGTAGAGGAGAGTGGTGTTCCACAGATTGAAAATTAAATCTAAATCCGCAGAAATTAATAAAAAAAAGTTGAGGGGAGTGTCAAGACACTTAGGGTTCATATCTGAAGAGCAGTTCGACCTGGGGACATTTGTGGTCCCCTACCCAGACGGGGACTCAGAGGTTGGTGTAAGAGTCACCATAATAGATTTTTTATTTTGAGTGAAGGATGTTCATGTATTAGGTGCATGTAGAGTTGTATGAAAGAAGGGTTTTCTTTAGAGAGCAGGCTGTGATTGTCACCTTGTGTTGTGAGACACAAAAAGAAATTTTCAGTGAAGTCACAGTCAATGGAAAGTTCACAGCACCCTCTGATACAGTATGAAACCGATCCAGTGCTTGAGACCTCACTGGGAGTAACAGGTGTTTATGCCTACTCCATTAAAACTTAAAACATTTTATGTGTCACCTTAATTCCATATCCCATTACAATATACACAGGGTTTGATAGTGATTGATAAGAGTAGAAATGAGGTGAAAAAAGTCAGACAAGATTGATAAAGCTGCAGGTATAGATGTAACACTCATAACAGTGGAAATCTCTAAGTACATGTAGAGGAAATGCAGAAACAGAGTGGATTCTGCTGCTATGTGACCAGGTGTGGAGGCAGGGACAATTCCAGATGAGTGGAATAAATCATTTAATATGTCCCTACATAAAGTTAGTAAGAATGAGTGCAATAACTTCATGGAGAAGTAAACACATAACTGATCTCAGTCTCCTAACCCTTAAGAACTGACGTCATAGAACTAGCAAAGTATTCAAGGCAACCACAAATTATTTTTCCTTGAATAGGTACTTATATATTGATGATGCATTTAGAAGAGAGAATACCTGGATTGGCTGAGTGATGGTCTATCCTGAATTTGTGCAAAATCCACTGATATAAAGGATGGGGCATTAGACACTAACACAGGGTGCATATACCAACAGAAATGTAAAATATAGAATATTCTACTCCTCATCAGGTCTTGAGCTGCGGGAGGATATTGACACAGTGCTGCAGCCTAACATGGTGGTGTCAATGGAGCCTATGGTGACTGTCCCCGAGGGACAACCAGGAGCAGGGGGATACCGGGAACATGACGTCCTGGTAATCAATGATGATGGATCAGTTGAAAATGTAACAGGTTTCCCCTTCGGACCAGAACACAACATCTTCAAGAAGTAAAGAGATTAACTAAACCCTTCTGATGCTGTAGGATTCTCTTGGGAAGAGAATTACTGAGGATTTTTAAAACTGATTTACATGTATCACACACACACACACACACACACACACACACACACACACACACACACACACACACACACACACACACACACATACACATTATGGATGCATTACATAAAAGTGTTGAGATGTAAGATCTAACTAAACTTAGTGAACTGCCAATACTAAAACAGAAGATAGCAGACTTGCTATAACCATTAGGTAAACCTAGCTTTATGGGGGACCATTAGCATTGAAAGAGACAAGGAGTAATGTCAATAATTAATTTTTATTAAAAGTAAATTATCAGTTTTGAGAAATGCAGTACCACTGTCTGTTTTTTTGGTAAAAATTATGTATATACATCTGTCTACATGCCTTACATAAGTTATCTTAAATATTATTTCTAAGAAATTAAGATCATTCCCAGAAATCACTGTTAAACTATACACATATATGCACAATTCCTTCTCACAGCTATTGGTGAACATGACCAATATTTTATGCATACAATAATAAAAATTTGACAAGTGGCTTTATGATGATCTGTTCCTATGCTCCTTGGGCTTACAGGTCTTGTGACATATTTCTTTAACACACTTGCATCATGCAGTTCATTATGGTTTGGTGTTCACAGGGTTAAGTGATGGGATTGCTACAGAGTGATACAGTGAACAAAATGTGTTGCTTTTAAAAACGTATCTGAAATAAATCATCATACTTAAACTAATGTATACTAATTTTTGTTTATTTACTATATATCTGAACTATTGTGTACTGATCCTATAGTAAGTCATACTGCTAAGCATACTTGCTGTGGCTGTATTATCCTTTATTCTTTAAACTAAGTTCCAACTGGCCAGTGAAAGGCAGTATCTTACCAATCTTTGGTGGCAGTGACTTGCCATTCCTGCTTCTCATCTCTTCCAGAAAGAACTCAACGATAGTCTGCATGTACTCTCATGTACTATCCCTTTGTGATACACATATGTATCACAAAGGGATAGTTATTGTATATACACATTCTAGTCACAGTTCATAATCATACTCACAAGCATAGAATGAAAGACCTTTCTTTGCCATTTCCATCAATACTTTAAAACCTCAAATTTTCACTGATTCTAGTATGCAAATGCAATAAAGTAAAGTTTCATTATGAAATTCAAGGGTGGACTCCTCAAATTTTGTCCTTACATTTCACTCACATGCATGCAAACACACCAAATAATAATTTCCCTCACTGCATAATCAAACCTTTGCCTGGTATCTTTTTTTATTTCCCTCACTGTTTAATGAAACTTTTGCCTGATATTTCTATTTCCCTCACTGCATAATCAAACCTTTGCCTGATATCTCTTCCTCCATTACTTGTCCAGTTTGTTTATGCCCTTTATTAGCAGTCTTCCCTCTTACATTTTGTCATTTAATTTCACTCATGCAAACTTAAACAATAAAAATTCTCCTCACCACACAGTCAAAACTTTGCCTAACATCTCATTCTCTCTATTACTTGTTCAGTTAGTTTATTAATTTTACAAAGAGCTGTCCCCACATCTTGCCCTTTAGTTTGACATGCACACTCATACATACACATAAATCAGTACCTGAAATAATAATTCCCTTCACTGCACAGTTAAGCTTTGCCTGACACCTCTCCCTCCATTACTTGTTCAGTTAGTTTATTCATGCAGCTCTCCCTCTTCTCACTCTTTAGTCTGATATGCACACCCATACACACATAAACCAACACCTGAAAGACTGTCCAGCATAAAGGATTGTCCATGAAGGAGCAGCATTACATCTGCTTCTCCTTCATGGCATCTGACTCCGTCAATTTGTTCCCCATTACAGCCATGTTCATGAAGTCTGCAGACGAAAAATGCAGAAGCCACTTGGTAGGTGTTCCTCTTCCAGCCACCAGGCAAGGCGGGTGGTCACCATCCATTCCATCAGCCTGCCAATGCAGGACAGTAGTGCTATTGGTCTGAATGATGATATTTGTGTTGGGTCTTTGCCAAGCTTCAGAATGGGAATGAGGATGGTGGGTTACCAGCTTCGTGGAAAGCATCCAGTGAGCCAGCTGTCTTTATAGATGTGGATTACGCTCTCTTTCAGAGTGTGGGTGAGGTGGATCAGGAAGTCATAGGGGATGGTGTCGTACCCTGCAGCCTTCCCTGATTTGAGGGTGCTTGTGGCTTTGGCATGTTCCTGTGGGGTGAAGAGCTGGACAATTTCTAGAATGCCAGGGGTGTTGACGACAGAGTTTAGATCCTTGGGGGCCAGAGTACAGGGGAGGTTCCTATTTTTGTATAGTAGTGGGCTGCTAGGATTGCTGCTATTTTAGGCTTGTCAAGAGGCTTTGTATGTTGCTGCAGAGTGACATGGGGTGATGTGTCTTCTTATCCTCCATGGAGTGTAGAAAGTCCTATGTCCTCTTGGTTGGAGACAAGAAGGAGAGGGAGGATCACTGGGTGTTCCATGTGTTCCTCTTGGCCTGGAGGGTAATCTTGGCACAGGCAGCATCACAATGGCAGTACTCCCTGCCAGCCTGTGGCATTAGTGTTTTATGCCACTGGTTCCAGGCTCAGTGGCAGACCTGTACTGCCTGGGCACATTCATCATTCCACCACAGCTTGCCTGGGTGACGTGGTTTGTGGCCAGTGGTGAGACAGAAAGCTGCATGGCCTGCTCCATTAGGGTGTGGCTCAGTGCTTATACTGCTACATTCAAGGGAAGGGTGGAGAGGTCAGGGGACTTTGACAAGGCAGTGACATATGTTGGCCACACTTCTGTAAGGCTCCAGTGAGACAAGGGTCCAGAGTGTAGTCTGGGAGTGGCTTGGGGAAAAGTGGCCAGTACAGGAAGGTAGTCACTACCCATGTATGGCTAAGTTGTGAAGGTGGAGTACTTGAAGCTAGGGTCTCCCACAACTATATTAAGGATGGAGACATCTCCAGAGTGGGGATGGTAACAGGTTGTGAGTCCTGGTGGACTAAGGAGGGTGACATGAGGAGAATCCACCAGTAGCTGGAATAAGATGTTGCCCACAGTGTTCCTGTGGTGGAGGGGCAGGTTAGGATCCCAGCACTGGTGATGGGTATTAAAGTCTCCCATGATGAGCACTGGAGGTGGAAGGGAGAAGTAGTAGTGCTCCAATTCCTGGTAGGAGACAGGACCACCTGGGTTGTAGTAGATCATGACAGTTAGCTAATCCTCTTGTAGGCCAATCCTTGCAACAACTACCTCTAGCCATCCACCCTGTTTCTGAGGAAGCTTGAGTTGGGAATGGGTGAGCAAGGTTTTCAAAGCCAGGAGTATTCCCCCCATCTTGTCCCTCACAATGTTCTCTCTTGTACAGGGTGTAGCCAGGCAGAGAGTGTGATGTGAGATGGAAGCCATGTCTCACATAAGCCAACCACTGAGGGAAGTGTGTCTTCTAAGTAAGTTTTCAGAAGTTTTCAGTTCTTGTGACTTCCTGAGATGGACCTGGCATTCCAGAACATTAAGGTAAGGGGAGAGCTATTATTTGAGAAAGGAAGACAGCAGCATGGAGAGAGAGGATCACAGTGTTACCAGAATCTCCGAGTTAAGGGCCCAGTCGATAAAGCTTGATCCCATAGCAGAGGAGAGTAAGGAGACTGGAAAGGATCCCATCAGGTGTTGACAGAATGTTGGTAAGTGTGGGAGTAAGTTCATGGTGTGGAGTAAGTGGCCTGGACCTGGTAGGAGCAGAGTTGGAGTGATGGCATTCTTGGTCATGGTGTGCTGGATTCTCTTGAGGTTGGTGGATTTCTGCCACTACTGTGAAATGGTGAAGTTCTGGAGTAGGAGCAGAACTTACTAGGTTAGGGGGCCTTGCTACAGTCCTTGAAAAGTGATGCCTTAATCACAGTGGCTGTCTGGATCTGGGAAGGGAGGGTAGGCTGTTGGCAATTCATGTGCTGGGGTGATGGCATCTGTATCATTGGGAGAGGTGTCATCTTGAAGGTCCTGCAGGTAAACAAAAATGTGATTACTTGTGATGATGGAGGAGATACCTGAAGATACTGACCATGTCGGTAGATGGGTAGGTGGTGGAGCTGCTGATGGGGCAGGAGGTGGCTTGGTGGGTGGTTTTGTTTTGGGCAGCTGTAAATCCTTCAGGTGTCTCTTAATGTCATGGAGAGGATTCTCTTCATGGGGCATGGGGGTGTACAGCTCCTCAACTTGGCAGTTGTGGGGGCAGTGCACAGACCTGGGTCCATGTGGCACCCCCAATGGAAACAGTATGGTCTAGTGCACATGATGTCCCCCACCTGGTTGCATGTGGTCCGCTGCACCAAGAGCAGTAGGTAGCAAGCACATCAGCAGGTGTTGATTGAATGCCCACTTTTCTGGCACCTTGGGCAGTGGAGGAGAGGAAGAAGTATGAGTAAGGGTGGCACACAATCTGTGAGATGGAGACATGGATAGATATATCACTCCTCACCTTTAGGCACAGCCACCTCCTAGTGATGGTTCTTGGCAGGCAGCAGGGAAGGATCCATGTGATCTCCAGAACTTCATCTCCACCAAAGGACTGACCCCTATCCCGCATCTCCCCCATGTCCATGTCGTCAGCCAGTGGCCCCACTCTGGCATACCAATAGGTCTCTCCCTCCCTCTCAGCTCTGTGGCAGGTTACCTCCCACTCTCCAGGTGTGAAGGAAGTCTCCCTGAGTTCAGGTACTATGGGGATGTTGTGTTCCCATACAGCAACTATGAGGGCTGACCCATTGCCCAGTGAGTGGGTTTCTCCCTCCAGGATGTATTTGCCCAGACTGGAGGAGTTTAAAGCCTGGGATACCCTGCTGAGGTTGGAGAAAACCTCACTGTCGTTGGAAGCTCACAGCAGGAAGGATACCATGGTTTTTTTACCTTTGGGAGCATCTGGGGACTTTTGGATGTAAATGGGGTCTTTTCCCTGCCTTCTACAGCTGGGGACTCTTTCCAGTGGTGGAAGAGTCAAGGGTAGTCCACCTCTGTGTCATCTTCACCTGAGGGCTGTCTCACCATAGCAGTGGGGAACACAGATGTCACTCACACATGTTGTTTATGTGGCACAGCACTGCACACTCAAATGACACACTGTCCCAGGTCTTGAGTGCCTTGATATGATGGGAACTGACTACCACAAGACTTAGGAACACCGATGATAGCTAGCTCACAGATGTCTTCACTATAGGTGGGGTGTTTTTTGTGATAAATTATCGCAAAAATTTATCACAATAATGATATTGGGTTACTGGTTACCCAATAATTATTTTTCCTGCGTTATCAATTCATCAGTATTGCCGATACTTTTGGTTCCAAACTAGTGATAATTGACAATTTTACTTTTTGGAACATGAGCATATTGAAGTTTTTAATTTTCAAAATCAAATGTAGTTATTTTACTTCAAACTACTTTTCATTAGTGAAGAGACAGGATACACATTGAATTTGAACTTTTTTAAAATTTTTCTAAGTTATCTCAGATAAAGATAAAAATAAAGATTTGAATTTATCAATTTTTTTACTTAAAATATCAATATCATTGTTATAATATCAGAATTTTGGATTTATTGATTTATCAATTATTGGTTATCAGGCAATAAATTTATCACCAGTTATTGATTATTGGTTATCACTGATGAGGTTGTTGTTAT
Source organism: Scylla paramamosain (assembly GCF_035594125.1). Taxonomy (NCBI): domain Eukaryota; kingdom Metazoa; phylum Arthropoda; class Malacostraca; order Decapoda; family Portunidae; genus Scylla; species Scylla paramamosain. Next base: position 10,093,496 of record NC_087187.1, read on the forward strand.
CGATTTATCAGTTATGGTGATATATATATATATATATATATATATATATATATATATATATATATATATATATATATATATATATATATATATATATATATATATATATATATATATAATCATGCCCAGCCATGGTCTCCACCACTGTGTTAACAATTGGGCAGCTGGCGAGTGAATCCTTACCTGAATATCTGGTGTTATATACCTTCCCTATGCCATCTTCGCTGATGAGAACTTTACCATAGATCTTCATGATCTTGGGTAACAAAAGCAGACTGACAGAGTACTCCAAGCTTCTGTGTGTGGCCCATCTGCTCCAGGATATCCTTTACTTCAGCCTCAAGTGCATTGCTATCACTACCTTTTTCCACCAGCTGTCAGGAGGTGAAGAGCCATCCTTATAGCTTTTATTATGCCAGGAGTTCTTAACCTTTCGCAAGCTGGGCCCCCCCCAAAGCTGGTTCAATGCAGTTGGGCCCCCTCTCCTCCCTACCCCCACCCACTCAACCCCCTCCCCAGCTATGCCACCATAGATAGATAGATAGATAGTCCTTGCTGCATCTCCTTTGTACTAATAGGCAGTGAATCCTTGATTTTTTCCAAATGACTCCCCAGGGGATGCGCCTCCTGATTGAGAACCACTGCATTATGCCATTTTTTTTATGAACATACCATCAAAAGTGAATTTGATCTGAAGCTGCTTTGACTTTTAATGATATGCAAGGAAGAGTTTAAATAGTATAATATACGGATGAAAATATCCACAAAATATCTGAGAGTAAAACTTGACAGGAGAGTCTGAAAGGAAAAGAATGTATACAGGTAAGAAAACCTCAAAATATATAATAGTAAGACTGAAGAAAACCATACTATTAAGCAAAAGTGCTATACCTCATAATCACAGAGTGAAATGAAAAGGAGGCAATATAGGTCAATAATACAACCATCTCTCACTTTATTATAATGGTGTGCCAGACACAGCTTGAGTGTATAACGTGGTCAGAAATCTCCTTGCGGGTCATGTTGCAGCTGTAGCGATAGTCTCCCATCAACTGCCACTCCCTTATTGCCCACCACAGGTCACTGGTGTCTCTTCTCTCAGCCAGCAGATCAACATAGCCCTCCATGACCTTGATCTTTCTGGGTGCAGGGGAAAGATGTGTGGGCATAATGCACCCAACACCTTATACCTTGTTCTTACTTGCTTGGGCTCCCAAGAGGGAACCCCAGTACACCTAGCATGCCAGTCCTAAAGAGAATCATCAAGAAATGCATTGCAATAAAAAGGGCTGGAAAGTGTGTTATGAGCCCAGAACAAATGTCAAGGGAATATCAGGCAGATTAACAACAGAAATCAAATAGGCAGTTAGTTAATCCCTTCTTAAAACTATCAAGAGAATCTACTTCTGCCACATTAATGGGAAGTAAGTTCCAGACTTTCACCACTGACTGAAAAGAATCTATGCCTGGTAACACAACGACTGTAAGGAGCAAGGATTTTGTAAGAATACCCTCTTGTGCCAATAGCAGGAGCTAAAGTAAATAAATCAAGAGAAATTTGGGAAATCATGAAAGATCTTCCAACACTTAATAAGGTCAGTCCATAACAGTCTCCCCTTCACTAGAAATAAGTCCAGATACATAATCACACATCGTGGCGTAACGGGTAGCGCTCCTGACTGGGAGGCGGAAGGTCCCATGTTCGATCCCCCAGTAGGTGTTTGTTATTCTGTGGCGAAACTCCTGCCAAAGATGTATATCATATGCAGTTCAATCATGTCCACACTATGAAAGTGGTGAAGTTATGTAAATGGTGCAGCTTCTGCCAAAATAGTATATCGTATGCATTTCAATCATGTCCACACTGTAAAAGCGGGGAAGCTGCTGCCATAGATGTTTATCGTATACCATGTAAATCAAGACCCCTTCAGCAACTATCACTGTATTGTCTGCTGCCTCTTGATAAATAAACCTGATATTATTATTATTATTATTATTATTATTATATGACATATTCTCAAGACCTTGGATCCTCTTTGTACACTGTCATTGTACTGATTCTAACAGCTTTAGGTCAGTGAGATAACAGTATTCCAGACAGTAGATCCAAACTCCAGAAGTGGGCATATGTTCGTAGTAAGGAGGGTGACAATAAATTTGAGGGAGCAGCATAGTGTGTGTTGGCTAACCACCTGCTTTGGAAGCAATAGAGCAGATGTGATCATGGTATCCTAAGGTTGAGTCAACTGTAATACCAAGATCAACAATACTGAGACTTATGCAAAGTTGTTTGCCATTAATTTGGTAGCAAGATTACAGACCCAAATCAAAAGTGACACAAAGGGGGGCACAGAAACTTGTCTTGTCAGCATTAACTCTTAGATCTCAAGATTCTGCAACTGTTATGTGAGTGTTAATGTCTTTTTGGAAAATTGATATATATCAAGCAGAGCAGAGGACAAATTTAAAGTTCTGATTAACAGATACAACTTTAGATCATCAGCAAATATTTTAAGATTTGATATCAGGGGCACATTCCAAAGAGCATAACATTGGCTTATGTAAGCTAACGTTATGAGTCATTTGGGGCTAATGGCGGTTTACAGGCCCAAGAAGTATGCTCCCCAGCTCCCCCTTCTTAAAACTTAATTTCTTCTATGAATAATATCCACAGCGTCGTCGGCAAGCTATTCTGCTAAGAAAAGCGCTGTGGGCAGCCATTTTTGTTAGCTTCAGCTGATCGACTATTCCAAATGAATGGTGGGTGCGGGGGTAAGGAGAAACCTCTCGCAGAATGCACTTCAGCAGATATGTGATTAAAATGGAGGGAGATGACAGTGTTTACACTAAAAGATGCTGACCTATGGCATAGGGCCATAATGAAACCTTTGTGATGGTCGGGTGTTGTGGTGCTCACAACATTTTTTTCTAATAGCAGACAGGTGATCGCCACCAACACACACAGACCTGTGTTCTATACCTGTCGCCAACACTCATTCACAAAGCCCCCAATATGTAAGTGTAAAATAGATTAAGTGTGTGGGTGTAATGACTTGTAATGAATAGCTGAAACTGATAATACAGATGTGATGGTAAAATAAAACAATATGTTTATGGTGCTAATTGTTTATATTACAGGCTTGACTGAGCTCAGAATAAACTGCACCATGTGCAGCATTGGGGGTTCATTACACCTGTTATACCGAGCAGTGCCATCAGGCTGCCACACATATTATTTCTGTAATTGTAATTTATGTCAAAGCGAAAGATTTATCTGCAACTAGGCAGCCAGTACTACCCTTTGTGCCTGCAAAGAAAACAGCTGAGGAAAGGATGGCATTCATTGTGGAACATACAGCTGTAATGACTTGTGACCATTTAAGTAGCCTTTGTAAAAACCGTTTTCCAGGCAGTAAAGTGGCATCACAAATTCTGATAAAGAGATCAAAATATAGTGCAGTAATTAAGAACATTTTGTACTCTCATTTTCTGGCTGATATTACTAATGCTGTTGGAAATTATTACTGCAGTTTTATGCTAGATGAATCTACATACATAAGTGACATAAAATACCTTGGAATTGCTATAATTTATTTTGACACTTTGGAAAAGAAGATTGTGTCAACCTTCCTAAGCTTAACAGTGTTAGAGAAGTGTGATGTTGATGGCATTGTGAGTGCACTGAAGGAAACAATAAATTCAGTTGGACTGGATCTGCAAAAGTTGAGAGGAATAGGAACTGACAATGCAAGTGTAATTATTGGTGTTTATAATGGTGTTTACAAGAAGTTGTAGGCTAAAATTCCATGTCTCATACTGATAAGATGTGTGTGTGTCACTCACTACAACTAGCTGTCTCTGCTGCTACCGCTGATGCTCTCACCAAGCAACCTGGAATTTTTTATCAGTGATATCTACAACTGGTTCTCAAGCTCATCCACAAGGCATGTATCTTACAAAAAGTTATATAATGCAATTAATGAATTGTTCAGGCTTGTAAAACACAATGGTTGTCCATTGCAACTGCTGTTGAAAGAACTGATAAACAGTGGTTGTCATTAAAGACCTTTTTATATTGTTCGCCACTCTGAAAAGTGCTACACAGCTGAAATGTATAATGATAGAACTAACCTAGTATACATAAAGTTTCTGATGCCTATTTTAAAAGATGTTCTGAGGGTTAACAAATCCTTCGAATCCGATGAAACAAATCCAACAAAGTTACATAGAGACATTACATTGTTAATCAAGTCATTAGTCCAGAAAGTTGTACTGTATACTTCAAATGTTGATCCATTTGAATGTAACAAAGAGGAGAACCTGGATCCCAAACAATATTTGGGATATCAATTCAAGAAAAAACTAGAGGATCTGAAGAAAAAAGGATATTCTGTTTATCTAGAGAAGTCACTAAGAGGGAGATGCATTAAATTCATGACCAGTTCAGTGCAAGAAATGAAGCACAGATTACCAGGTATTGTAAAAGTTCCCCCCAAAAATGTCTTTGCTGCCTGTTAATAATGCACTCCATTGCATTAAAGATCCCTCAGCTCCTCTAATGGAACTGCTTCGAGTGCCCCCTGATGTTGTTGACTGCATCAAAAAACAATGGAAGAATCTTACATTAGTCAAGTGGTGTCCAGTCACCCAAACAGTCTCATTTTGGATTGAAGTAAACAACTACAAAGATGCATCTGATTGCAATCCATTTGAAGAACTAGTAAAGTTCGCATTACCAGTGCTTATTTTGCCTCATTCTAATGCTGAGGTAGAAAGAATTTTCAGCCAGCTAAATGCAGTGAAAAGTAAATTTAGAAACTGAGTGGAAACAAAAATGGCAAATACAATTCGTGCTTGACTAAAAAGATGTGAAAAATCATGTTTTGAATATGGAACTCCACCATGTGTTGCAAATAAAATTAGAATATCTCAAGTTTACTGTGGAGATTTGCAGTTACCAGTGCCTAGTACTTTGCATGAGGAGGTGGAAGAGGAGGGGGATGCATCTGACTTGGCATTTTCTATTAGGTATGCAATATAAATGTTTTTATTGATACAAAGTAAAGCTGAACCTACACACTCTCTCTCCGTGTGTGCTTTCTGGGTTTTACCTGAAATCAAAGACCAAGAGACTAGAGTATATTCTTTAGGCCTTGCTGAAATCTAACGATTTTAGGTCCTAATCTAGCGAGTTTAGAGGCTGAACCTGACGGGATTTTAAATTTTTCAATGGTATCACTGGTGAGGATGGTGGGGCGAGTGAGGTGAGGTGAGGTGAGGAACTGGAAAACAACACACTGGTAGGTGATCTGTACCACGGTGCGTAGCTTCAACTGGCTTGTCCAGGTGCAGGAACACATAGGGGGGCCACAGAATGCCTTCTGCTACAGTGCCTAAGCTTCCAGTTTTACCGTGCCCCACCACACAGCCAGCTCCTGCCCTGGGCGGCACTGACTTGATTGCCCTTCTGGCAGCGGCAACATCTACCACTTACAGCTCCACGCCCGTGACCCAACTATAGCACGTCACCAGAGGGCTCATGAATTATAATCTATGGGCCTTGAAGTAAAACCTTGAGAGAGCAACAGAAAATGGTGGATGCAGTGGTGCAGAGTGTTGGATTCATCTACTATGTTTTGTAAGATAGCTGCAAGCTTTCACTTTAAACAACCACAGTGTTTCATTTGTCACACACGTGACTATTCTACCACGGAACCAGGTGCCTGCCTCTCAACTCGTGGCGCTGCCACGTGTATAGCTTGAGGCATACTGGATACGTGACCTCTAGCAGGCTACCAAGCCGATAACGAGGGGTGGAGTTCCATCGAGCTTCAGTCTCCTCCAAGGGTTGCTACAGCTCTGAGGTCGCCTTGGCATACGCTGGGAGCCTCATATACACTCGAGAGCGGTGGTAAGAGTTACACCAGTGTTACACGTAAACCCACACACACACACACATAAACACACACACACACACACAAACACATTTATATTTATTTTCTATTATGTATATGTAAAGGTGTTTATTTTTGTAATTTGTATCTACATGCATTTACTAACTTGGCTTAAGTTATTTACTGAACCAGTCTTTTAAGTTATTCAGTCCAGTTCAGATTGCCACTCCTTGTTACTTACTTTTACTTACTTAAATAATCTTCAATTTTGTATTGTTACTTAATTTAAGGGTTAACTTTAAGATATTAGATAGCAGTTAAAATGTCTCCTTTTCTCTTTTCTTTTAACCCTTCCATTGTTAGTGTGAGCAACACCCCTTCATAGTCCATCCCCTAGAGTTCAGTGTATGCTCACACGTAACAATTGGGGGCCTGTCCGGGATATTACACATGTTTACACATGCATATAACTACACTAGTTCCTTTCCTGCTCTCGAGTGTATATGAAGTTGTGCTTATTTCTTTGTTGGTGAATTTTTGCGTTTTTCCGCTTTAAAAGTACGCGAGGTACCGGCGTCTAGTCTTAAAAGCGTTAAAAACCTAACAATTGATTTCCTCAGTGTTGCTTTAGTGTCGGTTCGATTCCCCCTAGTAGTGACCTTCACCCCGAACTCCGAGACTCCTTAAAACTTGGGAACTTGCGTTCCACTCTTTGCTTGAAAGCAGCGAATACGGCAAGCCATTACAAGTGCTTAAGTGTTAGTTCTATGTTAGTCATTTTGGGGCAGTGATTATCGCTACACTTCTTCGATTCGTTGCCTTTTCAGAAGCACAGTTAAGGCGTTGCTAACCTTGACTCAACTAGACTCAAAAACGAGTCTCTGTCGATGCACGCGGGTCAACTCATTTCCCTCCAACTCGTGGTTTCGAACCTGTCGTTCACGCGGGTCCTTCCGACTCGTGGTGGCGAACCTAGGTCTTGGATCAGGTTTCAGTGTAGGGCTCAGACACACTTGATTTGGTTCAATTGACCTCACGCTCATTAATCATGTCACATGAGTTAAACTTGGACGCATTTTGCAGTAATCCTTCTGTGGCGGAGCTACAAACTGCCAAAGTGACAAAGGATGATTTAAAGTACATAGCCCGACAGTTTGATCTCTCATATCCGTCTGACATTCGGAAGGAAGAACTCCAAACTCAAATCCTAGTTCACCTTGGAGGTGAAGCCACTAGTGCTGCTTCACAGCACGACGCCAGTTTAATGCTCGATCTCGAAAAGCTGAAACTAATGGCAGCAAGAGAAGAGAGAGAGGCAGCAAGAGAAAGAGAGAGAGAAGAGAGAGAGGCAGCAAGAGAAAGAGAAAGAGAAAGAGAGAGAGAAGAGAGAGAACTAAGGCAAGAAGAACTAGCTTTTCAAAAAGAAAAAGCGGAAAGAGATCTGGCATATGTAAAAGAAAAGGAGGAAAGAGAAAGAGAGGAGAGAGAAAAAGAAAGAGAGGAGAGAGAAAAAGAAAGAGAGGAGAGAGAAAAAGAAAGAATCCACGAGACCCAACTCACAATTAAAATCTCGATCAACCACCACAGCTGACTTCAAACAAAAGTTAACTAAATATCTCTCACTACTCCCTCAGTTCTCTGACAAAGACCCCGAAACTTTCTTTGGACAGTTCGAGGACACAGCAGTACATTTTGAACTGCCCCGAGAAGACTGGCCTTGGCTTCTTAAACCCAAACTCAGCCAAAAGGCTTTAACTATTTTGAACGGCCTCGAAAACAACACGGATTACGACTGTGTCAAACAGGGAATCCTAGCGGCGTACTCCATTACCACAGAAGGATACCGTCAGTCTTTTTGAAAAATGTTCAAAACTCTGCAACAAACCTATCTAGAGTTTGCCTCAGAGAAACTGAGGGCTCTCAAGCGTTGGCTTAAGTCAGCCGCGATAACCACGTACGATGAATTAGTAAATCTCTTAGCCTTAGAAGAGTTCATGCGTAAGCTCCCTTACTCAGTAATGTTACACATCACCAACAAAGAAGAAACAGATCTTCTCAAAGCCGCTCAGTTAGCGGACCTTTTCTCCCTGGTGAATCGCAAGGCAACCTCAGACAAGCTGACCGAGACTCCTAGTGGTAAGATAAACTCAGGTAACTCAGGGGTTGGTAAAATGACCGGCAGTAGTACTGGACCACCTCTATTTTGTGCTTTTTGTAAACAGCCGGGGCACCTCATAAAGAACTGTCCTAATCCCAAGTGCAAGGTAGCTCAAACATATCTTGCCAAGCCAGTTGCTTCCATACAAGCTCTTCCCTCCTTCCCTGTACCTAAAGACTTATTTGAGCCTTTCAGGTCTGTAGGCACCATCAGCATTGATAACAAGGATCACCCAGTTAAGATTGTCAGAGACACCTGTTCAGCTCAGTCCCTAGTGCTGAAGTCAGCAGTCCCTGGTATTGAACAGTGTTACACAGGTGAAAAGGTATATTTAAAAGACTTCCATGACCCCTTCCCCATTGCATTAGCTAAGATACATCTTGATAGCCCACTAGTAAGAGGTGAAGTGATAATAGGAGTTAGTGAAGAACCAGCCTTACCCATCCCTAATCACTTTATTATGTTTGTCTGTAGTACATATATAAGCTTAAGGTACAATTAATTGAAAGACAAACAGCCCCTTATGAAGCACAAGCTTTTTGGGCACACTTAATATCTACTTAATACTGAAATGTAAAACAACACTAAACTAAAAATCTAATTGAAGAAAATGTAAAAAAATAAATAAATAGCAATAACAAAAGATTTAGGGATAAATGGCTTTGCAAGAACAGGAAGGAAAGGAGAAAAATCATAATTATACATGAGAAATAGAGAAAATTGAAGTGGAATCTGATTATAAACAAGCAAATATTTGTTTTGAGAATAATTAAACAAACAGAAATAAATATGTATATATACTAGAGGATATAAACTATTTTAGTTACAGAGGATATGAACTATCTGGTTACAATACCAAGAAACAAAATAATTGATATTGATAAAAATTGATTGAAGTACAAGATGTGTCAGTATTGAGACAATAAATATTCTTTTAGTTTTCTCTTAAAGATATTTACGCTTAATGAATTTTTTATATGTGACAGGGTGCTATTCCATATTTTGGGACCTTTATACATTAGAGAGTGTTGGTAGAGAGTTAAGGTATGATGGGGAATCTGTAGAGAATGCCTGTAGCGTGTGGAGTGGTTATGAGTTAGGGTCAGGGTATTGTTGTTGTTGGAATTTATCAATTTGAACATGTATGATGCAATAGAGAAGTTTGATAAGTCAGAGAGTTGAAGGATTTTCATAGATTTAAAGAGTGGAGGTGTGTGTTGGAGGAAGTCACTATTAGTCATGATTCTAATAATTTTCTTGTGGAGGATGTTTAGATTTTGTAGATGACATGGGTAGGTAGTGGACCAAATTGGATTACAGTAGGTTAAGTGTGGGTATATATGGGCATAATACATGATTTTCATAATTTCCACTGGAACAAAGTTTTTTATTTTCAGCAATAGAGCTATTGATCTAGATAATTTTAGGCAAAGGTTTGATATGTGATATTTAAAGGTAAGATTATTGTCAAATGTGACTCCAAGAAATTTTCTCTTAGAAACTTGCGTGATATCTTTATCTAGTATGGTAAGTCTAGGTAAGGGTTGGTATTTGGTGGTGGTATTTGTAAATAACATGTAGAAAGTTTTAGCTGTGTTAATTGTTAGGCGATTTGCAAGACACCATTCAGAAAAGGCAGATAATTCTAGGTTGGCTCTGTAGATTAGGTCAGTGGGATTATCACCAATCATGTACAAGGTGGAGTCATCAGCAAACTGTATAGTGTTGAAAGCAGTAGAGGCATTGCTGATATCGTTGATATAAATCAGGAAAAGAATAGGGCCTAAGATGCTACCTTGTGGCACGCCAAGATGTATAGGTTTGATGGTTGATTTAGAGTTACTGTAGGATGTAAAATGAGATCGGCCAGTTAAATATGATTTGAACCAATTTTCCACACAACCGCGAATACCATAGTGACGTAATTTGTCTATTAGAATGTTTGGGTCAACTGTGTCAAAAGCTTTGCTGAAATCAATGAAAATGGATATTATAGACTTATGTTTATTCAAGGCATCGTGTAGGTCAGAGGTAAACACATTTATAGCGTCAAAAGTATTTAGTCCGGGGCGGAAACCAAATTGCCTATTATTTAAGAGTTTTTGTGAATTGAGGTAGTTCATGAGGAAGTTCTTCATAATGATTTCAAATATTTTAGAGAACACTGGTAAAATAGAGATTGGTCGGTAGTTTGAGATATTAGTTTTACTTCCCGATTTATGGATAGGGATAATTTTTGCCAGCTTGAATCTATTAGGGAAAACTCCATCTTTTATTGAATCATTGAATAATTTTGAGAGTGGCTCTGCTAGAAGATTTTTGTTCTCTTTGATTATTTTCACAGGTATTTCATCCGTAGGGCATTTTTTATTTTTTAAGGCAGAAATAGCTTTTACTATGTCATTTCCTGTCACTATGGGAATATTCATGGAATTTAGGAAATTACCTCTGAGATAAGAAATGTGTGAGTCTTGAGCTCTAGGAAGCTGGGAGCTAAGTTGAGGTGCAATTTGTGAAAAATAGGTGTTGAATGCCTTTGAAATTTCATGTGGAGTGTGTAGGACTGTGTCATTATAGTGTAGTGTGTGGGAGACCGTCTTGTTATTATTATTAATGTTTTCTATTTCGGTAATTAGTTCCCAAACTTTTTTTGTGTTAAGTCTAAAATTTTCAAACCTTTGTAGGTAATATTCAGATTTTTTGCGTTTTATTAAGTTATTTAGATAATTTCTGTAATGTTTGTAGTGGACCATTGTAATTGACCCTAGTTTGTATAGTTTGTACAGCTGATATTTATGTTTTGTTGAATTTATTAACCCCTGTGTTAACCAAGGCTTACTCAGTCTTTTGGATGTGATAGTTTTGGTTATTTTGGGGAAGCAGGAATAGTATATTTTATATAATTTATCCAGAAATATGTCGCAGTTTGTGTTTGTGTCACTGCTAGTGAGGTAGAGATTCCAGTCTGTATTTGATAGGGTCTGTGTGAATTTCAACCGATTTACTCTATTTTGTAGCCTAAAATCAACTTTGTGGTGAATATTGCACACTTTATCAGAGACTGGAATATTGATAAACACTGGAAGGTGGTCACTGATAGGAAAGTGGAAAATTCCAGAAGAGACTGGTTCATTGAAGTTTGTCCAGACGTGATCCAATAAAGATGGGACTGCAGTTGTATTTATGTCTGAAAATCTTGTTGGTCGAGATATATGTGGGAAGTAATTGTTTGATTGCATAGTTGTAATGAAAGAGTTAGTAGGAGGGTGTGACACATGTTCAAGAAGGTTTATATTGAAGTCACCTATGAGTATATTCCTGTTGTTTGTGAAAAAGTTATTTGAAAGAAGATTATCAATATATGCATTAAATTCATTTACTTTAGCATGTTTACTATTTGGTCTGTAAATACAAGAAACAGAGTAGGAGGTAGTAGGTAGAATAATTTTCACACTACATAGTTCAGCATTTTCATCACACATGCAAAAATCCTTAATAATTTCACTTTGTAGGTCAATATTTACATAAATTGCAACACCCCCACCTGGAGAGTATAAAGGCCTGTGAACATGATATGACTTATAGCCATCAATTTCGTGAAGGTGAACATTATTTGCATTGAGCCAGGTTTCACTTATACATAAGATATCAGGGAGTTTGGGAATAGATTTGATAAAAGAGATTACTTGGTCATAATTTTTGTTTAGTGAGCGGGCATTTATATGGAGAATATTGATATAGTTAGCGCTACTTCTTGGTATAACATTCATGTATGAGGTAAGGTCATGATAATTACAGATATCATCTAACTCAAGAGATAAGTACATGGAATTTATTATTTCTATGCCGATGCTATCAGATTCATTGTTGTCTTCTAAGTCGTTGAAAAGTGTATTGAGGAGATTCTCACTAGTAAAGTTCATGATATAGAAAGGGGAATTTAAGAAAGGCTAGTAGAAAAGGGGGCAAGTATGGGTAGCAGAGAGGGAGGAGGGAGTGGAAGGGATTTGGAAAAGTTTAAGGGAGAGGAAAGGAAGGATATGATAAGTAGAGATAGAGAAGAATAATCAAAGAATAAGGAAATACATAATAAAAAATTAAAATAAGAATTAAATAAAAAGAAATTGGAAGGCTCAACTACTCCTCGCTAATGACCTAGCTGGCAGTAAGGTGACTCCCCCTTTGGTAATTAGTGACACAATGCTGATGGATAACCCCACTGTACAGTTAGAAGAGCAACAACCAGGCTTATTCCCTGTTTGTGTCACTACTCGTGCACAAACAAGGAAATCTGATCAGTCTTTCTCACTTCCAAAGAAGAGCTCATCCCCACTTGAACTCAATCAAATATTTTCTGAAAAACTTCTCACTGAGGCTCAACAGGAAGACACTACTTTGACTCAATTTCATGACAAGGTTATCCCTCCAGATCAAATTACTCATTACCCTGCCTTTTACAAACAGGATGGAGTTCTCATGAGAGTGTTCCGGCCCTCTAAGGTCCCAGATGATGATGAGGTAGTGGAAAAGGTAGGAGATAACAACTACATCATAAACACTCCAGACCGCCGAAAGGCAACACAGTTAATACACGTTAATCTCCTAAAAATGTATAAATGTAGAACCCCTGTGACTGGCGCCCAACCAACCCCTAGAGTAGCTTCCTGTGGTACCATTGAACCCCAGGAAGCTGACTCAGAGTTAAAACCTGCCGCTGTGTGTTCATTGATGTATGATAAATGTATTATCACTGAGATTGACACAAACACCATACATCCCAAGGACACGCAAAACAACACCTACATTATCCAACACTTAGATGATCAGCTCCATCATCTTTCATCCTCTCGAGCACTGGATATCTCAAGATTGATTTCTCAGTATGACGTGTTTGGTGACCATCCTAAAATCTGTAATGTCCTCCGCCATGATGTGAAGGTGCTTCCAGGGACCTTCCCTATCAAGCAGTCTCCCTACAGAGTCAACCCCCGGAAACGAGAACAGATGCAGAAGGAGGTCCAGTACTTATTAGAGCAGGGTTTGGCTATACCCAGCAGCTCCCCATGGGCATCACCCTGCCTCCTAGTACCCAAGGAGGACGGACAACTGCGATTCTGCACGGATTACCAACGGGTCAACGCCGTCACCATTCCTGACGCCTATCCTCTGCCTCGGGTAGACGACCTGATAGATGAAGTGGGTCAAGCCAAATTTGTTACTAAGCTGGACCTATTAAAAGGGTATTATCAAAATATAATAGCCCTTACTGAAAGAGCTCAGATAGTCTCTGCCTTCATCACCCCTTTTGGACTTTTCCAGTATGTAGTAGCCCCATTTGGCATGAGGAATTGCCCCGCTACTTTCCAGAGGGCAATGAACAAGGTAATGCAGGGATTAAAAGGAGTGCTGGTTTACTTAGATGATATTCTTATTTTTTCACATGACTGGGATGACCACCTGTACCAGATCCAGAATGTGCTCAGCCGTCTGCAGGAAGCGAACCTCACCGTGAAGCTGGCGAAGTCTACGTTCGGAGCTGCCACTGTCTCCTACCTAGGACATCAGATTGGACAAGGCTCCGTCCGGCCCAAGACCGCTAACGTCGACGCAGTACTGAAGTACCCAACTCCCACTACTCGACGCGAGCTCCGCCGTTTCCTGGGTATGGCGGGGTTCTACCGGCGTTTCTGTCCAAACTTCGCAGACGCAGCTGGGCCACTTACTAGACTAACTAGTGGGAATGTGGCGTACGAATGGACCCCTGCCTGCCAACATGCCTTCAATCAACTTAAGAACTTGCTTGTGCGGGAACCGGTTTTGCATGCGGCCGACTTCAGTAAACCCTTCATCATACATACTGACGCCAGTGATCACGCTTCGGGTGCCGCCCTCCTGCAAGAATCTGACGGAATCTTTCACCCAGTCGCCTACCACTCCGAGAAGTTCAACCTCCATCAGAAGAATTACAGCACTATCGAGAAAGAACTTTTAGCCATAATCTCTGCCATCAAGAAGTTTGAGTACTATCTTCAGTCCAACATCCAGCCACTCCAAATCTACACTGACCACAACCCTTTGACTTTTCTCAACAGGAACCGCTTCACTAACCAACGTCTGCTACGGTGGTCTCTACAGCTCCAGCCTTAACACATTGAAATGCACCATATTAAGGGACTGGACAACTGCCTTGCTGACACTTTGTCTCGCCTTCCCACTACGCCTCGCATCACTACCCGTCGCAACCCTGAGGACCCTAGGATCCTGTTGCCGGGGATGCAGTCGTGCCTTGTGAACCGGTCGATGGAGGCAGCCGAGGGCCGAGCACTGCCAGAAGAACCATTTACCGGGCCCCAAACTACACACGTTCTGGTGGAATCAACCTTCACGGGACAGGAATCACCTCACTTCTCTAATGACGCAGAGTCATTCCTTCTGCGTCATCCTAAGAAGGGGGGAATGTCACACACGTGACTACTCTACCACGGAACCAGGTGCCTGCCTCTCAACTCGTGGTGCTGCCACGTGTATAGTTTGAGGCATACTGGATACGTGACCTCTAGCAGGCTACCAAGCCGATAACGAGGGGTGGAGTTCCATCGAGCTTCAGTCTCCTCCAAGGGTCGCTACAGCTCTGAGGTCGCCTTGGCATACGCTGGGAGCCTCATATACACTCGAGAGCGGTGGTAAGAGTTACACCAGTGTTACACGTAAACCCACACACACACACACATAAACACACACACACACACACAAACACATTTATATTTATTTTCTATTATGTATATGTAAAGGTGTTTATTTTTGTAATTTGTATCTACATGCATTTACTAACTTGGCTTAAGTTATTTACTGAACCAGTCTTTTAAGTTATTCAGTCCAGTTCAGATTGCCACTCCTTGTTACTTACTTTTACTTACTTAAATAATCTTCAATTTTGTATTGTTACTTAATTTAAGGGTTAACTTTAAGATATTAAATAGCAGTTGAAATGTCTCCTTTTCTCTTTTCTTTTAACCCTTCCATTGTTAGTGTGAGCAACACCCCTTCATAGTCCATCCCCTAGAGTTCAGTGTATGCTCACACGTAACACATTACATCCACAGTACACAACATAAAGGCACATTGATTTCCACAAATGACATTACACTTTTTGTCTCCTATACTATGGTAAACTTGTTTCATGCAGTGAGTAGTGTCAAGCAATGCAATAAGGGCAAGGTGTGTTGTTTGAAATACAATCTTAATGCCATTCTATACAATACACAGCACAGATGTATGGGTGTTCCCCTGTCTTAGAACTCACCATTTTGAATATTTTGAACCCCTTCCATCATCTGTTGGAAGTTTTTAATGGAGGACTTCAGTATTTCTTGATAAGAAGTCTGCCACCCTCCCCCCATTCCTCCCAACCATCTCTAACCCCTGAAACAAGCTTGGGGGGCCTGTGGGGATTTTTTTTTTGGGGGGGGCAGGTTGAAAATAAGTGAAATAAGGGCGATAAAAAATCTAGAGAAATTCACCTTAGTATTTCAAGTTTTTCTAATGTCTCCTAGCCCCTAGACCCCCATTCCACAAGAATGTTAACCTAACCTAGCCGGTGGAACTGCGCCCCCCCTGGGCACCCCCACCCCCACTAGGATGTTAGGCTTATCTAGCATAATCTATCTTAATGAGGGACCTCAAAAATTATACCGTTATGCCTTACTGATGTGGTGTAGAGATTCTCAGGGCGATGGAGGTGGGTAAAGTTTGGCAGCTTCCTTAATAAAACACACGAAAACTCTTCCTTATGTCCGTATATTGCATCTTCACCATTGTTGTTGCTAAATATCTCACATAGTGACTTTTTTTCCTGCCGAACCCTGGCACTGTTCACTTCACCTCCCTGCACTGGGTAGCCATATTAACAAATGACAGTGAGCCTCTATCAGATTGATTGATTAATTGATACATTTATTGTTGCATTAATAATGAAATACAACAAAGGAGTAGGATGGACCTTGCCACCCACCTCATGGGCAAAGACTTAAGAGTAGAGTATCAAAAATATAAAAATAAATAGTATATATTACAAGAATATAAGTAAATAAATTAATACAGATATTGCACACCTTATTACATAAATATCCAACAGTCTGTGAGCAAATGTAGAATATTCCTTGGGTATATCTCTGAGAGTGGCTGAGTCTAAGAAATGGTCAATAAGGGTATATAAGTCATGGTGACCTTGTTGCCTAAATTTAGCAATGAAAGGACATTCCATGACATAATGACACAAAGCGTGTCCCCTTGGTGCAGCACATAGCACACAGCATACACCAGGAGAAGTACTGACTTCCTAAAAGTATTTATAACCTAATCTGAGCCTCGTTGCTACCCTGTCATGTGATGCAATGTATCTCCCATAGGTGTAAGCACAGCTCTGGGAGACATATACATAGTGAAGACTACTGCCACTGCCCCAATGACAATAAAGCTCCAACTGATCACTAATGCTACTATGTATAAAGTCCTTAATGCTACTCTTAACATAGCCCAGAGTGTACTCAGTTCCAGGGTCCACTGTGTCATCCTGAAGGGCACATTGAGCAAGGCAGTCTGCCTTTTCATTAAGCTGGATACCCACATGAGAGGGTATCAGGTGAAATGGACCATGGAACCAGCATCTTCTAGGGCGTGGATCACAGTCCATAGGGGAGGTAGATTGGAGAGTATACAGTGCAGCCTGACTGTCAACAGTATGGAGTGCCTCCAGAACAGCATACAGTTCTGCCCTAGTGGAGGACATGTGTGCAGAGAGCTGCCTAGAAACCTCAGTGTCAGTGTAGTGATTGGCAAAAATGTAGTTGCGGATGAATAGCCCACATCTGGACCTGCTGAAATTGAATGATCCATCACAATAAACATGAATAGCCTGAACATGGGGGTACTTGGACAATTTAGTCATGAACATGTCTTGCAGCACATGAGGGAGCCAATCCCTCTTGGGCTGATGCAGTGAGTGAATATCAACACTGACATGAGGAGGGTTCCAAACGGGTTGGAGTGGTGACATAACAACATTAATACAGTCCTTTGTCCATTAAAACATTGAAAAGCATTGGTCTAAGGAATCCACCTTGTGCTGTTCCAAGCTCAAAGACTTCCTCAGAGGAGACTGCACCTTGAAACTAAACCTGTGCTGTTCTATTGTACAAATAGTCCCTGATCCATTCTAATAATCCACCTTTGACACCTTTGAGAATGAGTTCCTCCATAATAACATCTTTGTTGGTCCTGTCGAGGGCACCCTTGAGATCAATGAAAGCTCTGCAAGTAGCATCTTATTTATAAGGCACTCAACAAAACAATGACTTGTAGAATGACCTTTTAGGAAGCCGTGTACATTGCCAGAGAGTACATGGCCCACCTTATATATAAGCCTGTTCAATATTACCTATTCCACCATCTTACACAAACAGCTGGTGAGAGAAATGGGGCAAAAGGTGCCATCACCTTTGGGGATTGGGATGATAATGGCTGTTTTCCAGGAGTGGGGAAGCTTGCCTGCAGTGAGAGACATATTAAATAGATCTAAGACAGGGTTGTCTACCTTTACCTCCAGGAGGGCATTGAGGATGTCATAGGTGATGCCATCCTTGCCAGGAGCTGTTGACTTGCCCAATTTAACAGCTGAGAGAAGTTAATCATGCATGATAGGCACACAGATGTCATCTGGCAGAGAAACACTGTGGCAAATCAACTCCATCCTTTATGGTCTTTGCTGGTCGAGCACCTCCTGGTGTTCCACAGGAAGGCCAAAGAAGGATGAGGCTTCCTTCCACTGCAGGACAAGCTCTCATGGCCTGCTGTCAGGATCAGGGTCACATACCTGCTGCCTGGGCTTGCCCAGGACACTGTTGACGTAGTGCCACACCTCCTGGAGGGAACAGGTCCTGTGCACCTGGTACAGGAAGGAGACCCAGTACCTCCTTCTTTCCTACTGCCTCAGATCCGTGAGGTGTTGATCCACAGTAACCATGGCATCCTGTGACTGTGTCTGCTGAGTTAAGCTGCTAATGTCTCTGGTAGGCAGCGAGTGTCTGTTGGCAGTTCAGGATCACAGGGTTGGTAGTATAAGTCCAGCAGCGTGGAGTGTGATTCCTTGCCAGCATCCTCGGAGTTACGATGAATCCCTCGATGGTGTGTAACAGTCCGTTGTACAGTGACTCTGTGTCAGTGAAAGAGCTCTTCATGGCAGAGTACCATGCCACCACATGGACGACAAGGTCTGCCATCCTGGATGGTTTTCTGGTTGATTTTGATGGGCTTTGAATGAATTTACCAACTTTCTGCTGCAAATCAGCATTTTTTTTTATCTCCACACATACCAGTGATTTGCAACAAAAACACCAAAATCTACCACAATAATGTAGTCTTGTCTTTATGCATGACACTGAATAATATAAGCATAGCTAAACCTAACTGAACCTAACTTAACTAAACCTAATTTAACCTAAATAAGCCTAACTTGCCTTATTGGTCCTCTGGTACTTCCTCATCACTGGAGTCCTCAGCGGGAAGAACTGGAGGTGGCTAAGTTTCGTTATTGCTGTGAAATTTTCTTATCACCTTCAAGTAATCACACTAACAGCAACCAGACTGAGCCATCTTCCAAGACTGATTTAAAATCAAGCTCTTCCCTCCTGTTGGGAAGAACACAGCCCACTTATTGGCTGATTTTTTTTTATATTTTTTTGATTGGCTGAGACAATTTTTCACACATACACTGTTGAAACCCCCTCCTCTACCTGTCCCCCATCCCTCCTTCAGCCCATCCTTTATCCCTCTTCACTCCCCTTCCCCCTGACATTGCCTGCAGACTATCATAGCGCAAGGTAACCTGGGTATGCGGAGGAAACAATAAATTTGATAAAAATTAATGTATCATGAATGAACAGTTTGCAACGATAAAGATATACACCACGTGTTATGTGTGACTCAAGTACATCACTGAGAACAATTTTTTTTTTTCCTGTGAATTGGGTGCACTTATATAATAATACCTAATTTTTTACACACACACACACACACATCACACACACACACACACACACACACACACACACACACACACACACACACACATATATATATATATATATATATATATATATATATATATATATATATATATATATATATATATATATATATATATATATATATATATATATATATATATATATGTGTGTGTGTGTGTGTGTGTGTGTAAAATGTGTGTATGCATGAGACTCTGGTGATGGAAGGTTCAAGTACCTTTATGGGCCACATGTAGGAGAGGCATCAGCCAAGGGCAACAAAACTATTAGAAAGAAAAAGGCCCATTGAGGTGCCAGTCCCTAAACAGTCAAAAGTGGACATAAAAATTTAAAGGATAAGTGTCTTGAAACATCCCTCTTGAAAGAGTTTAAGTCGTAGGAAGGAGGAAATACAGAAGCAGGCAGGGAGTTTCAGAGTTTACCAGAGAAAGGAATGATGATACCATTACTGTATCTTGCGGTATGGAAGACTTTTTTTTTTTTCTTTTTTTTTTTACCTGGAAAAGACCCTCAAAAATAACCATGTGTCTTCTTTGGTGAATGTTGGCTCATACAAGTCTATGGTCATTTCACATGCACTCCACCATTTTGACCCTTTGTTGTTCCAAACATGCTGCAGTAGTTTGAATACCTGTATCATCTGCTAGTGTTGATGTACCGATGATGTATAATAACAACACTGCATTAGCTTTCCCTGGCAATACCAAGCTGCTAGATCAGATGCACATCACTCATTGTTCACCTTACTCACTGACTGGCTGATTCAGCCTATTATCATTTACAGTTCTTATATATTATAAGTATTTAGGGTAAGTGAACTTTAATGAAAATATAGGCTGATGAGCATTACTGAATGAAAATAATGAATAGCAAGTGTGTTCTTGTGTGACAATGATTGTACAAGTATATCAGACTGCCGTTTTGCTTGTCATTTTTTTTTCTTTTTTTCTAGAAATCCTCCAAAAATACGGTGCAGCTTTGATGATAGTCTTCTACGCCACAAAATACAGTAAGTCTTGCATTAGAGAAGTGAACAGAATAGGGATGAGAGAAAGAAGAAAGTCTTGTGTAGCAAGGTCACAAGAGGAGGGAAAACAGTCAGTTAGAGGAGAGGAATTGATAAGAGGAAAAGCTTTTCATTCCACACTGTCTAAAAGAGCAGTATGAGTTGAATCTCCCCATACATGTGAAACATAATCCATACATGGATGGATAAGGCCCATGTACAGAGTTTGCAGCGGGTGGGTTGAGAAAAACTGGCAGAGACAAATTAGGACACCTAACTTCATAGGAGCTGTTTTAGGTAGAGATAAGATGTGAAGTTTCCTGTTTAGATTATAAGTAAAAGAGACAGAGAATGTTCAGTGTAGAAGAGGGGGACAGCTGAGAAGAAGAAGGGACAGTTATCTGGAAGGTTATGACAAGTTGATAGATGAAGGAATTAGATTTTTGAAGCATTGAGCAATACTAAGTTCACTCTGCCCTAATCAGAAATTATAGAGATCAGAAGCCAAATATTCTGTAGCTTCCTTGCATGAACTGTTTACTTCCAGAAGGATTAGGTATCTAGGAAAAGATGTGGAAAAGTACAGAGTGGTATCATCAGTGTAGGAGTGGATAGAACAAAAAGTTGGTTTAGAATTGATGGATAATAGGAAGAGAGTGGGTGACAGGACTGAACCCCGAACACTACTGTTAACAGATTGAAGAGAAGTGACAGTCAACCACAGCAGCAATAGAACAGTCAAAAAGGAAATTTGAGGTGAAGTTACAGAGAGAGAAGGATAGAAGCCGTAGGAGGGTTGTTTGGAAATCAAAATTTGTGCCAGACCCTATCAAAAGCTTCTGATATGTCTAAGGCAACAGCAAAAGTTTCACCAAAATCCCTAGAAGAGTATGACCAAGACTTAGTAAGGAAACCCAGAAGATTACCAGTACAGCAACCTTGATGAAGCTCATACTGGTGGTCAGATAGAAGTTTGTGAAGTGATAGATGTTTAAGAATCTTCCTGTTGAGGATAGATTAAAAAAAATTTGAAAGGCAGTAAGTTAAAGCAATAGGATGGTAGTTTGAGGGATTAGAATGCAACAGGGTGAATGTAGACAAACTTCCAACAAAAGGAAAGGTAGATGTAGATAGAGTTGGAAGAGTTTGACTAGGTAAGATGCAAGCAGAGGCACACTTTTGGAGAACAATAGGAGGGACCACATCAGGCTCATATGCCTTCCAGGGGTTAATGCCAATGAGGGCATGGAAAACATCACAGTAAAGGATCGTAATGGTTAGCATGAATAGTTGGAGGGTAGAGGAGAGGGAAGAACAAACCCTGAATCATCCAAGGTAAAGTTTGTAGCAGAGGTTTGAGTGAAGAGCTCAGCTTGAGAAACAGTAGAGATGACAGTGGTGCCATCAGATTGAAATTAAGGAGGGAACAATGAAGAAGTAAAGTTACTGGAGATTGGAGGCTAAGTGCCAGGAATCATGAGGGGAGTTAGATCTTGAAAGATTCTGACACTTTCTATTAATGAAGGAGGTTTTGGCTACATGGAGAACTGACTTGGCATGATTCTGGATAGAAATACAAAGTGCATGAGATTCTGGTGATGGAAGGTTCAGGTACCTTTAAGGGCCACATCTCTATCATGTATGGCATGAGAACAGGCTGTTAAACCAAGATCTGGAAGGTTTAAGTCGAGAGAAAGAGCAAGGAATGTCATGGCAGACACTATCACCTCTGTTATGTGCTCAGCACACAGAGCTGGGTCTCTGACACTGAAGCAGTAATCATTCCAAGCAAAATCAGCATAATACCTCTTCAGGTCCCCCCAATTAATAGAGGCAAACCACCAGAAGCATCTCTGCTTTGGGGGATCCTGAGGAGGGATTGGAGCAATAGGACAAGATACAGATATTAGGTTGTGATCAGAGATGCCTAACAGAGAAGATAGGCTGACAGCATAAGCAGAAGGATTAGAGAGGTTAGGAAAAGATCAAGAATGTTGAGCATATCTCCAAGACAGTTAGGAATACAAGTAGGGTGTTGCACCAGTTGCTCTAGATTATGGAGGATAGCAAAGTTAAGGGCTAGTTCACCAGGATGGTCAGTCACTGAAGGGAGAGGATAGCTAAAGCCAGTGGTGAACTTTGAAGTCTCCAAGAATGGAGATCTCTCTGAAAGCAAAGAGGATCAGAATGTGCTCCACTTTGGAAATTAAGTAGTCAAAGAATTTTTTATCATCAGAGGAGTTAGGTGAGAGGTATGCAGCACAAATAAATTTAGTTTGAGAGTGACTTTTGTAGTCGTAGTTAGATGGTGGAAAATTTAGAAGATTCAAGAATGTGGGCACAAGAGCAGGTTAAGTCATTGTGCACATAGACACAACATCCAGCTTTGGTTTAAAAAGAGGATTGAGAAAGTAGGAGGGAACAGAAAAGGGGCTACTGTCAGTTGCCTCAGACACCTGTGTTTCAGTTAGGAAAAGAGGATGAGGTTTAGTAGAAGAGAGATGGTGTTCTACAGATTGAAAGTTAGATCTAAGGCTGCGAATGTTGCAGAAGTTAATGAAGAAAAGATTGAGGGGGATGTCAAGACACTTAGAGTCAATATCAGAAGAGCAGTCCAACCTGGGGACATTTTTGGTCATCTCCCCAGACTGGTACTCTGATGCTGGTGTGGGAGCCACCATATTTAATTTATAATTTTACTTTGGCAAAATCACCTATCTGCTGGGCGGACATTTCCCATGAGAGAGAGTGCGTCACGCGCTGCCGGCAGTTGTTTGCTGATCGCCGCGTCGGGCAGACACGGTCATTCTGGGTCATGCGGACTCCCAAGTTTTTACTGTTTTCTTTCAGATAAGGCCACGATACTTGTTACGCAGGTACAGTGCCTTCAACTTCGTTACCCGTTTTTGGGGCGAGTTGTATTATTGGTATATCGGTCTCCACTGACGATGGAACTGTGTGGGAAGCTTACGGCTTTGTTCTCCTTATCGCAGTGCGGCAGCCATGTCGGAGTCTGGTGAAGCGTCCTCTGCCTCTCGATCCCCTTCCCCTCCTGCCCCACGTGCCTTCTGTGGGCCTTCTCCTCTCCCTGGGTCCACTGTTTGCCCTCAAGATGACGACGACAGGCACAGGGATCATTCATCTCGTCACTTGAGTGGGAGGCATGGTTGCGTGAGATTACGTAACAGTGCTGACGCACGTGTTTCCCGCGGCACTTCTCCTGCTCCTCCCCCTTGGTCAGTTGTGTTGGACGCCTTGGCTGATTTGCGGGGTGAAGTGGAGGCCTTGCAGGCAGACAGACGGCAACTACCACCCCCTACTGGGTCGGCGCCGGTGACTGCGGAGGACAGTACTCTGGGGGGCTGGGGTTTGTCGCCTCCTTGTTCTGCCACTTTTTCTGGTTTCTCGGCCAGGATGAGTGAGGATGAGGCAGTGTCGATGCCTGCCGCCCCTGCTGACAGCACCTTAATTCAGGGCACTAAGGCCTTTGGTCCTTCTGACACGGTGGTTGCTGACATTGACAATAGAGTGGCAGAGATGGTAAACTTTCTCTTTGATAATGGTATGAGAGAGGAGGACTACAAGGCCATGTGTGAGGACGATGTTGTCAAGAGGCCTAATAACTGCCATGCTCTTGCGCCAGTGGAATGCAACCCACAGGTGTTGGAGGCCCTGAAGCTGGATGCCAGGAAGACAGACTTCCACTTGAAGGAGGTAAATAAGGACATCCTGCGGGCTTCAACCATTATCACCAAATCCTTAGTGGCACTGGATGATTTGGCTGAACAGGAAGGTAACCCCAAGTTGGCACATGAGGTGAGCATGCTAAATGGTGCATTGGCATTGCTAGGCAATGCCAATCACAGGAACAATTTGGCCAGGCATTTTGCCATGAAACGCGAGATAAACTATAAATATGCTCATCTTTGTTCAGATAAGGTGCCAATTACTCGCTTTCTGTTCGGTGACGATGTGTCCCAGTCTGCCAGACAAATTGAGGAAGCGGAGAAACTGCGGAGTAAGTTCTCGCAGAAAAAGCCTGCCTTTACTAGCAAGTTCGCAGGTAAACGCCCTGGTGGATATTGGAACAAGCCTGCTAGTAGGGGATATTACATCAGGTTCCAACCCTACGGGCAACAGAGGCATGGCTCCAGGGCTGCCCCACGACTGCCTTCCACTCGTCAGGATGTGGAGCCAAAAAACTCCAAGGGCCGGGGCGGCCGCAGCAGGCAGCCCCAGTAAACTTACAGGCAAGTGCATGTTTTGAAGATGGCAGACTTCACTCTTTCCTGCATGAGTGGCGTAAAATTACCAGTGACTCTGTCATTTTGGATATTGTTCAGCATTGCCACCTTGATATTGATGTCGATAGTATTCATCCTTTATTTTTTAATGATTTGGAATACAGGTTCAACATTGTGCAACAGGGGATAATTTCTGGAGAGATCAAAAAACTTTTACAGCTTAAAGTCATTAAAGTCACACACAAACAAACTCAGCAGGTTATCTCTCCTATTTTTTTGCGAGAAAAGAAAAACGGGGAATTTCGCCTGGTTCTTAACTTGGAGAGGTTAAACAAATACATACCATATAAACATTTTAAAATGGAAAATTTTGAACAGGCCATCAGGCTCATTAACCAGGGTGATTTTTTGGCTTCTGTCGATCTCAGGCATGCTTATTATTCTGTTAGGGTTGCAGATGAGCAACAACGATTTTTATGTTTTACATGGCAAGGTGTTATCTATCAATTCACCTGCCTCCCTAATGGCATTTCTGAGGGACCTCGGCTTTTCACCAAACTGATGAAGCCAGTATTTGCTACTTTAAGGCAGGAAGGATACACTTTCACCAGCTTTATTGATGACACATTAATTTGCAGTAACTCTTACTCAGGATGTCTTCAGGCGATTCAGGCCACCATTTCTCTGTTGCAGAGGTTAGGCTTTTGTATCAATATGGAGAAGTCTGTTCTCACCCCCACACAATGTATTGAATACCTAGGCAATGTTATTAACACCAAGTTCATGACTGCCTCTTTACCTGAGCGTAGACAAATCAAAATTCGCCAAGGATGTGCAGAACTTTTGTGTAAAGATGTTGCCCCCATTCGAGAGGTGGCCAGGGTGATCGGCCTCATGGTGGCTGCGATCCCAGCAGTGGAGTTAGGTAAACTTCACTACAGGAAGTTGGAGGGGGGAAAAATTGCCGCTTTGAAACAGGAGTATGGTAATTTTGACAGGCCTTTGAATATTACTGCAGACATGAAACTAGACCTTTCCTGGTGGTTAGACAATGTGGACAGACACCACAGACACATTTTTAGGCCAGGTACTGACATCGACTTATTTACTGATGCCTCCAGCCTTGGTTGGGGGGGTCATTTGGGGTGTCAGATTACAAGTGGTACTTGGTCCCTGGATGAAAAGGAGCTTCACATTAACATCCTGGAGATGAAAGCCATTCTATTCTCTTTGCAAGCATTTGAACATGAGCTGGAAGGTAGACATGTTAGAGTTTTTTGTGATAATACCACTGCCATAAACTATGTCAATGAAATGGGAGGCACAAAGTCTAAGTCCTGTAATGATGTTGCTACCCAGATTTGGGATTGGTGTCTGGAACATGACTCATGGGTTACATGCTCGCACATACCGGGGAAGGACAACACCTTGGCTGATGTAGCCTCTCGCAAGATTAATGACAGACATGAGTGGAAACTCAACTCACACATTTTTACTACCTTGTGTAATGTTTTTGGGACACCGTCCATTGATTTATTTGCCTCAAGGCTTAACAAACAGGTTAATACATTCTGTTCGTGGTTGCCAGATCCGGAGGCTAAATATTTTGATGCTTTTTCCTTGGACTGGTCAAACTTTGATTTGTCTTACATTTTCCCCCCATTCTCATTAATTGCTAGGTGCCTTCAGAAGTTACGTGCAGAGCAAGCACGAGGCTGGATGGTGGTTCCTCTGTGGCCGTCTCAGTTTTGGATGGGCATGCTGCTCCAGTTGCTAATAGACTTCCCACGTTTGATAACGAACAGGAGGAATGTTCTAACACACCCGTCCACAACAGATCCACACCCCATCATGTCCCACACGAGGCTCATGGCATGCCTTCTGTCAGGGAAAACTTGCAGAAACGAGGAGTTTCGCCGGCGGCTGCGGACATCATACTTGCCTCCTGGAAACCAGGTACTGAGAGGCAATACCGCCCACATGTCCAGAGGTGGTCATTGTTTTGTGGTAGACGGAATGTCGATCCCACTTCTCCAACTGTAGGTCACATTGTAAATTTTTTGACGGAAACCTTTGACAGGGGTGTGGCTTATGAATGTGTGAACACTGCGAGGGGTGCCCTGTCTTCTCTCGGCATTGTGGTGGACGGATGCAGGGCAGGAAATCACCCTTTGGTCATCCGATTCATGAGAGGGGTTTTCAATCTTAGAACTCCTCAGCCCAGGTACACTGACACTTGGGACGTCCAACCTGTCTTCGAGCAACTAAGGTCCATGTTCCCCTTACATGCATTAACACTTAAAGAATTAACGCTAAAATTGGTTATGATGATGGCCTTAACTCAAGCTGCCAGAATTCAAACTTTACAACTACTGTTAATCAGAGACATGCTCATTAATGAACACTCCATTTCAGTACAGTTGGGGGGCACTCTTAAACAATCCAGACCAAATTTTAACATCAACAGGGTCACATTCCATCGTTACCCTAAGGATCCACGATTATGTGTCTGTAGCACTCTCCTGAGGTACATTGATGTGACTAAAGAGCTTAGACAGGATGAGATGCACACTGATGCCAGGCTCCTCATTAGCTTCATAAAACCCCACAAATCAGTTTCCAAAGACACTATTGCCCGTTGGGTCAAGACCATTCTCCGCATGTCCGGCATAGACATCTCAAAGTTTTCCGCTGGTAGTGTGCGGCCAGCAGCAGCTTCAAAAGCTGGAGTGGCGGCTGTCCCTGTCGCATGCATTATGGCTAAGGCGGGCTGGTCTAGGGAATCTACCTTTGCAAAATATTATAATAAGAACATTGTGCCTGCTTCTGACCTCTTTCAGGATGCAGTGCTAGAATAAGACATGATTTGGGTTTGTTGCTGAGCCACCATATTTAATTTATAATTTTGAGTGAAGGGTGTGTGTGTATTTGAGTCCATGTAGTTTTGTGTCAAGGAAGAGAGTTGTCTTTAGAGGGCATGCTGTGACTGCCTCTTGTGTTGTGAGACACAAAGGGGAATGTTCAATGAGGTCATAGCTGGGTTACTGATAAGTTCACAATGTTTGAGAACTAACTGGGAAAAATTAACATGTAAGTTGTGTGTTGCGGGAACTGCTCACCTGGATGGGCTTCTGCCTTCTTCCTTCCCTCATTGGCTCATTGGCTCATCCCACCAACCCTGACTTAGGCAGGGTAGGTGGGATTTATTATATGTATATGCATGATGCTGATGGTAGGTAAATGTGATTAATACTTATCAAAGCAACACAAAAATCAGGGTGATAATTCGCAAAGCTTGGGATGGTAAGAATTAAGAAATAAACTTGAAACTCAGGAGGGTAGTGTATACATGCCAGTGTGTGCCTGTAATTTGATTGTGCAGTGTGTAAAATTATTTATAGCACTTATTTGACAACTGCAGCTGGCAAGATAAATGATGTGTTGTGGTGGGGTCCTGCACTAAGTTTTGCTGGATCTGTGAAAACTTGGCACAAATTAATTGAGCTATATTGGATCCAGACTATTAATTGGTACTTGGGGTGTTGGCTGTAGGACCTGCTTACGCTGTTGCCATCTCAACCCCAGAATGACTGATCATAGCCAGCAGGACACGGCTGCAGCCTGTGGAGATAGTGCCACACAGCCTATATGAGTTGCCAAGTGGAGAGAAAGATTTATTACATTGTCCTTCTTCCATCATCAAATTGAAAGCCATTCATAAAAACATGCAGTCATATGTAATAACATATATTTTTTTAATAATTAAGGCAAAATAAAGTGGCTGAATAGATGCTGGCTTGGGGTTTGTTGTTGGAATGACGAAGTGTCAACACAACAGCCCTGCCCCTGTTACACCAAATTTGTGTTGCCGGTCTCACCAGCAAAAAACAGGCAGCATTCTGGAAAAAATTTGCCCTGTGTGATGCTGCCTTAAGACATAATTCTTATTATCCCATCCATAGGTATAAATTCAATATACCCTCCCTATTGCCTTAACACATCCCTCTTAGCTGTGCATCCAGCTGATGTGGTTATCTGCTCACTACTAAGGCATGGGAATGTTCACTGGGTAGTCAAACCAGTTGCATGATGAGGGGATAAGGAGGAAAGGAGGAAGTGGAGAACTAGGAGGTGAAGGTCTGCCCCGTGCCCCACTCCCTGCTCGGATCTACATCTCTGCCTCACACTGAACATCAAGATTTTAAAAGTCAATATAGGATTATTTGGAGGGTTGGATGAAAATTTATTATAATAGAAAGGAGAGCAACTCTTCAGCTGTATTACTTATTAAGTACAAGTCTCAGAAAGGAAGGAAAATGGGGGAAATTAAATGATGAAGAATTATTTCAAAGCTACATGAAGTTTACAGTAAAGCATAGTGTACCATGACTCATCTGCCCTGTGCACCTGCCCCATCACTCATTTCTTCTTTCTCTTTTCTCCTCTTCTGTTTTTTCCTTGTTATCTGTTCTTTATCTTGCTGTACATAACAATATATATATATATATATATATATATATATATATATATATATATATATATATATATATATATATATATATATATATATATATATATATATATATTGTCACGAGAGGGCAAGATCATGAAGATACCCAGACTGAGTCCCAGCGGAAGTGGAGGATGACGTCACACTACGTCACCTCGCCAGCCGCCTACCCTGGGGCTCGGGAGTATCACGTGACGTGTAGCAGCCCTGGGATTGGTGGCGGAACAGTTTGGGAGACAGAGTGGCGGGAGAACACTGGTGAGGGAAGAAAGCCCGCGCGTCGCCGACACTGCCTCCTGTACTTGTATGTGCCTTTGTGAGCTGGAGTGAGGCGTCAAGAAGCCTTCCGAGGGTCGACAAGAGGCCCGGGGTGCCGAGCTACAGCATAGGACTACTGTGTAGTGTGAGCAACGGAGAATAGAGGGCCAGAAGCCGACAAGTGTGTTTTACTATTCGCCTTCTGAGGGGAGCCAGGGGAGAACACGGAGCGCCGCAGGGTAAGTTCACCGTCACGTATGCAGGAAGCACCGGACCCTAAAAGTGTAAGTGTGACGGCCCACGGGGTGGTGAAGTTACAGTGGTGTCAGGAGTGGGATGAGTTAAGTGCTAACTGTATGCGTCGCGGTGTGTTACCGAGTGTGCGTGTGTATTGGACAGGGGAGGCGAACAGCAGTGGTACGGGTAACGTACTTGTGGATCGCAGCGGGCGGGCGGACGGTGCAGTGTGTTTTGTCATGGTAAGCTGCGTGTTGTGTTAAGTTACGGTGCCTTACAGTAATTAAGTCAGCATGGCGGCAAAAGAAATCACACTAGCGGATGTTATGAGTGCCCTGAAGGCGCAGGGAGAGGTACAGCATGCTGAGTTGCAAGCGGTGACGAGCAGTGTAGACCGTGTATTTAAGGAGGTTATGGGGCTCGTGAAGGAGGAGTGTTCACGGGTTAAAGACGAGGTGTTAAGTGAAGTGTTCACCAAGGATCAGGTGAAGGGAGAGGTGGAAAAAGTGGCCAGTGAACTGAGGAGATATGTGGATGAGGTTGTGGCTGCACAGGCGCCTCCTGTACTCTCTCAGCATAAAGGCACGCTGTTCCGGTCAAGTGGGCGTGCTAGTGAGACTGAGGGGGGGAGTGACGAAGGGGAGGAGGATAATAGTTGTCACGGAAGCCTAAACAGCCTTTCTCCATTGGCCAAGGTGATACCGTCTCCCCTACGCTCTCCTGTAAACGTCTTATCACCTCCACCATCCCCGCTAGCCTCAGTAAAGTCGTACCCCTCTGCTGCCAGCTCCACGTCACGGAGGCTGAAGGACGGGACGAGGCGCCGGCCACAGGAGTTCGATGGAACAGTGTCTTGGGAAGCGTATAAGACACAGTTCGAGCTCTTGGCCAGCGCCCGCCAGTGGAGTCGCCCTGAGATGGCCATGCAGCTGGTGTGGGCACTCAAAGGACCGGCGTTAGAAGTCCTGAACCAGCTGCCAGCTGCCCAGCGGTGCTCGTATAGTAAAGTGACGGCGACACTGGAGAGGAGGTACGGGTACCAGCACCAAACCGAGGTGTTCAGGACAAGGTTCCGGGCCAGGTTATGAGGCCCGGGGGAGACCCTGACACGCCTGGCACAGGATTTGGAGGTGCTGGTGCGGCGTGCGTACCCGGAGGCCAGTGAGGAGATGATCACCATTCTCCTGCGGGATCAGTTCGTTGATGCCATCGATAACCAACAACTGAGGATATACGTCCAGCAGGCACACCCCAAGGACCTTCAGGAGGCCCTGGCGAGGGGCCTGGAGATGGAGTCATTTCTCCGGACGACGCGGGAACGACCCAGTGGGAATTATGTCCCGCAGAGAGTGAAGGCAAAGAAAGGGGCCGTGCAGAAGGCCTACTCTAGCCCTTCACCGCCCCTAGGTGAGTTCAGGGGTAAGTGCTACTCTTGCGGGCAGCAGGGGCACACCAAGAGGTACTGCCCGCAGGGATCGAGTAGCGGAAAGGCTGTCAACGGCAGAGCAGGGCAGTACCAGTACAAACCCTGTTGTTGGAACTGCGGTCAGGGGCACAAGACGGCAGAGTGTGCCCTCGTCTCTCCCAGGGATAGCAAGGAGGCTGGGGGAAACGGAAAGAGGCTGGTGGAAGGGGTCGAGCGCCAGCCAGAGAGCCAGAGACCCCAGTCCGCCTAAGTTGCCGCGCCGAAGGTGCCCGGACAGTGCAGGTGGGCGGGCAAGTGGATGGCAAATCTTGCTGCCTCACTGTGGACTCGGGCGCGGAACGTACCTTCGTGCAGGACGGGGTGGTGGCAACTGGACAGCCCCCGGTGGCCCAGCAACAACTGTGTGGTATTACAGGGCACTGCACACAGCTGAGGGGACCAGTGCATGCCAGGATTGCGGTTGGCAGCACGGAGGAGCATCTTCCCGTCTTTGTAGCGGACGTCGGGGAGAACTTGCTCGGCCTAGACTACCTGAAGCAGAGCAGGGCGGTGCTGGACTTTGGGGAAATGACTATGTCGGTCAGAGGTAGTGTGGTGCCGCTACAGGAGGGCGGTGTTGACGCAGAGGAGTGTGAAGCTTCAATTGAAACTCACCGAGCCCATACTGCGTCCCTACCCGAAGCTAGCCACCTCTGCCGTCTCAGTAAGGAACAGAAGGAGGAAAGTCAAGGGTCGGAAGAGTGTGAAGGTGTACAGACGACTATGGACCCGGAAGGTCATTGCGAGGACATGCAGGGGAGTAGCACTGGGGTTCCACCTCATCTGCAGGATCTATTGCAGAGGAGTTCGGCATGCCTGTCTGGGGAACAGGTGGACGAGGTGAAGGAAGTGCTGGCTCTGTATGCAGATGTCTTCTCGCAGGGAGATAATGACCTGGGCCGGACCAGTCTGGTTAAACACCGCATTCACACAGGGGATAGTCGGCCGGTT
Source organism: Scylla paramamosain (assembly GCF_035594125.1). Lineage (NCBI taxonomy): Eukaryota > Metazoa > Arthropoda > Malacostraca > Decapoda > Portunidae > Scylla > Scylla paramamosain. The sequence goes on from NC_087187.1 coordinate 10,125,300, forward strand.
AAGTTGCCGCCCCGCCGGATTGCGCCTGCTCGTCGGCTGGAAGTGGAAAAAGCCGTGGAGGAGTTGCGCACGCAAGGGATAATCAAAAAGTCGGCTAGTCCTTGGAGTGCTGCTGTTGTCCTCGTTAAGAAGAAGGATGGGTCTACCAGGTGTTGTGTGGACTATCGGGGCTTAGCGGTGACGACAAAGGACTCTTACCCTCTACCGAGGGTGGATGATACGCTTGACGCGCTCACGGGGGCCCAGTGGTTCTCCACCTTAGACTTGAAATCAGGTTACCATCAAGTTGAGGTTGCGGAGGAGGACAGAGAGAAAACGGCCTTCTCGTATGGGCAGGGACTGTATCAGTTTAAAGTGATGAGTTTTGGTCTGGTGAATGCCCCGGCCACCTTTGAGCGTCTAATGGAGCGTGTGTTGGATGGGTTGCTGTGGAAAAGCACCCTGGTGTACTTGGACGATGTGCTAGTGTACGGGAATTCGTTCAAGGGGGCTCTGGAGAGGCTTAAGACAGTGTTGGACAGGTTCAGGGGGGCAAATGTGAAACTCAGTCCAAAGAAGTGTAGCCTGTTCCAGAGGGAAGTGCCGTTTCTGGGTCACATAGTGAGTAGTGAGGGAGTGAAAACAGACCCTGGTAAGGTAGAGTCAGTTAAGGAGTGGCCAGTGCCGCGCAGTGTGACGGAAGTGTGCGGGTTCCTTGGGTTGTGTACGTACTACCGGAGGTTTGTGAAGGGTTTTGCGCAAATTGCGGTGCCACTCCATCACTTGACTCGTAAAGGGGCATGCTTTCACTGGAGCGAGGACTGTCAACGGGCCTTTGAAACTCTGAAAGAGGCTCTCGCTAATGCCCCTGTGTTACCGTACCCGGATCCAATGAAACCATACGTGTTGGATTGTGATGCGAGTGCTGAGGGAGTAGGAGCCGTCTTGTCCCAGGAGAAAGACGGACAAGAGTGGGTCATCTCCTACTTCAGCAGGAAGTTCTCAGCCCCTGAAAGGAACTATTGCGTCACTCGTAAGGAGTTGTTGGCAGTGATCCTGGCCATTGATCACTTCCATCCTTACTTGTACGGGGCCAGATTCAAGATTAGGACAGACCATGCTGCTCTGAGGTGGCTGAAAACCCTCAGAAACCCGGAGGGGCAGCTGGCCAGGTGGATTGGCAAGCTGGAGCAGCATGACTACAACATCGAATACCGGCCTGGAAAAATGCATAGCAATGCTGACAGTTTGAGTCGCCGTCCTTGCGACAGTGACTGCAGGCATTGTAGACGCCATGAGACTGAGCCTGTGTGCGTGAAGGCTGCCGGTCTTGTCAGTGACACTGAGTGGGGAGAGGACCTCAAACAGGCCCAGCGACAGGACGCTGATATCGGGCCCATAGTGACACTGCGGGAAGAAGGCGAAGAAAAACCGCCATGGGAAAGCGTGGCCCCGCTAAGCCCTGCCGCCAAGGCGTTGTGGCAGCAATGGGCAGTGTTGCGAGTGAGTGACGGTGTGCTGCAACGGCGGTGGGAGTCATGTGACGGCGGTGTGGCCTTCTGGCAAACAATTGTCCCTGTGAATATGAGGGAGGCCTTAGTGCGCGAGGCTCACGGTGGAAATGCAAGTGGTCACTTCGGTGTGAGGAAAACGCTAGGGCGGTTAAAGCAGCGGGTTTATTGGGTAGGCATGCGGAAGGACGTTAGTGAATGGTGCAAAGTGTGTGACGTGTGCTGTGGGAAGATGGGCCCCGGGAGAAAGACAGTTGCTCCCTTACAGGTGTATCAGGTTGGGGCACCTATGGAGAGGGTGGCAGTGGACATCCTGGGTCCGTTCCCTCAGACACTGAGAGGTAACCGCTTTGTGTGTGTGACCATGGACTACTTCACTAAATGGCCGGAAGCGTATCCGCTGCCAAACCATGAGGCTGCCACCGTGGCAGGTGTGTTAGTGGACGAGTTCTTCGCCCGGTTTGGCTTGCCGCACGAGCTGCACTCTGACCAGGGCAGGGAGTTTGAGTCAGCAGTATTCCGGGAGTGCTGCCAGTTGCTGGGCGTCAAGAAAACTCGTACTACACCCCTGCGGCCGCAGTCGGATGGCATGGTGGAACGCTACAACCGCACGTTGGGGCAGGAGTTGGCCAAATATTGCCAGGAAGGGCAAGAGGACTGGGACTTAAAAATCCCCCTGCTTCTCTTGGCCTACCGGTCAGCCGAGCATGAGGTGACCGGTTACACGCCAGCCCGGCTGATGTGTGGGCGGGAGCTCCGGCTACCAGTGGACCTCGTGACTGGCAGGCCACCGGACGAAGACCTGCCCACTACCATCACCCAGTACGCTACAGCCCTACAGGACCGTCTCCGGGAGGTGCACCATCAGGTGAGGGGTAACCTGAAGGTGTCCGGTGAGGCGATGAAGGACCGGTACGACCGCCGGGCAACGGCACCACCCTTTAGCGAGGGGGATCAGGTGTGGCTGCACAACCCTCGGCGTAAGAAAGGATTGTCCCCTAAGCTCCAGAGCCCCTGGGAGGGGCCATACGTGGTGGAGAAGGTCATCTCGGACGTCACCTTCAGGATACGCCAAGGGCCAAGGAAGCGGGCACTGGTGGTGCACGCTGACAGGCTCTGGGGTTACCATGGCCCTGGAAACTTCTCCTGGGGAGAGCGAGCTGCTCTCCTGACCAGTGACGAAGAGGAGGACAAGGACGAGGGCCTTGGGGACGACGAGCCCTTGGTGATGGAGGATGACGGAAACCTGGACCTGAGAGAGCCTGAGCCGCTGGTGATGGAGGAAGGTGGAGCGGATGAGTTGTGTCCCTTGGAGGGGGCACTGGCGGATGTCGACGCTGGACCTGTAGTAGGGAGACCCAGACGGGAGCGGCATCCACCCAAATGGAGTGAGGATTATGTTCTTTGTTGATTTTTGATATACCTAAAGTTAAAGTATTATTTTCTTGTTTTTGGGGGTGTATCTGTAACCTAAAGGGAATAGAGAGAGTTGGGGAGCGAGGGCACTCAGTCTCTTTACAGGAGGGGGTAGTGTCACGAGAGGGCAAGATCATGAAGATACCCAGACTGAGTCCCAGCGGAAGTGGAGGATGACGTCACACTACGTCACCTCGCCGGCCGCCTACCCTGGGGCTCGGGAGTATCACGTGACGTGTAGCAGCCCTGGGATTGGTGGCGGAACAGTTTGGGAGACAGAGTGGCGGGAGAACACTGGTGAGGGAAGAAAGCCCGCGCGTCGCCAACACTGCCTCCTGTACTTGTATGTGCCTTTGTGAGCTGGAGCGAGGCGTCAAGAAGCCTACCGAGGGTCGACAAGAGGCCCGGGGTGCCGAGCTACAGCATAGGACTACTGTGTAGTGTGAGCAACGGAGAATAGAGGGCCAGAAGCCGACAAGTGTGTTTTACTATTCGCCTTCTGAGGGGAGCCAGGGGAGAACACGGAGCGCCGCAGGGTAAGTTCACCGTCACGTATGCAGGAAGCACCGGACCCTAAAAGTGTAAGTGTGACGGCCCACGGGGTGGTGAAGTTACAATATATATATATATATATATATATATATATATATATATATATATATATATATATATATATATATATATATATATATATATATATATTGTTACAACCACAAATCCCAGCCCCTTCAACAAGCTGCTGCACTTGGACTAGGTTCCTTGAACCACTTCCTACATGGACTCAGCACAGGGCTCAAATATGAGTGTATGGGCTGGTGTCCCTTGTGACTCCTGCACCCTTTCCACAATGGTTGTAACTCCAGGTCACACTAAGGTGAGGTCACCAGACTGTTTTACCGACCCACAGATAAGGGAAATACTTCAAACAACACTTAACACCCACAGCTGCAGAAGAATCTATAACCACGTCTAGGAAAAAGTTACGGTACATACATGTGTTTGAGGTATAATACTCCATTAGACTTCCACCTTCTGTAACAGTCCTTCTGCTGCCCAACAGATTGTTATAGCCTCAAGCTGAATAGTATCATTTACTGTCCCCCTGGATGGCAGGCCTTGTCAGGACCTGAGGGAGTAAAGTTCACTACACAGCTAATTACTTAGGCCCTCTGCAGCTAAACTGCATCAGCCTGCAGTTGCATTTAAGACAAAACAGGGTCACTAACAAAACTACTACAAGAGAGTGCCCATGAGCACATAAGAGGGTCAGTCACCGCTCACTGCACAAACTGGACCTGTACAGTCGCACAGCTGAAAAGTCACTTCCCTGGGTATAGTGCATGGTATACACAACTACCTTTACTGGCAGACTACTATGGAGACTCTTGTTCTTTATAAATGGGAACAGCATGTGGCCAGTAATGACTCACTTATCCTCTTGAGGCAACTAACCCGGTTAACTAGTATCTTGCCTTAGTCTCCTCCAAATATTAGAGCACGTCTCAGTATGTCTGCTCCTTCCAAGCCCTGAGTAGTGACTGAAGAATGTGCCACTCTCCTGCTCTGTTGCTAAGGGGAGGGGGTACAGAGGGAGGGTGTGAAACACACACATATGGATACCCACCCACACACTGCTTCCCGCATGGTCTTTACTGGAATAAAACACTTTACTTCTAAAAATTCTACTGATTAAACTGGGGAGGCCATATGAATACTGATTACTTCATTATCAAGGGCAACTCTTCAACTACTAGATACTGGGTGAGTCTCAAATTAAATGGAAAAGGGAAAGTAAAAATAATTTATGTGGTGAATATTGTGCGGATAAATCTCTCAGGAGTTTCAGGCTGAATACATACATGACCAGGACGCATCTAAGTCTCATTCTTGGCTCTCTCTCTCTCTCTCTCTCTCTCTCTCTCTCTCTCTCTCTCTCTCTCATTATTCTTTTTTCATGCGTTCTTACTACTTTCTTCATTTTATATAATTTTATCTTGCTGAACATTACAATATATATATATATATATATATATATATATATATATATATATATATATATATATATATATATATATATATATATATATATATATATATATATATATATATATATATATACACACACACACACACAGAGGGTGTTTGAATAACCCCAGATACACCATTAACCAATACAGTTTTGTGCTTTCTCAGAGATAACGGTCTTGTCAGGTTGCATTTTTCATATTTTTTTTATTTACTTTGTAAAATGAGGGAAAATAACAAATCGTTTTATATATATATATATATATATATATATATATATATATATATATATATATATATATATATATATATATATATATATATATATATATTATTATTTTTTTTTATGTAGGAAGGATACTGGCCAAGGGCAACAAAAATCTAATAAATAAAAAAAATGCCCACTGAAATGCCAGTCCCATAAAAGGCTCAAAGCAGCGGTCAAAAATTGGTGGATAAGTGTCTTGAAACCTCCCTCTTGAAGGAATTCAAGTCATAGGAAGGTGGAAATACAGAAGCAAGCAGGGAGTTCCAGAGTTTACCAGAGAAAGGGATGAATGATTGAGAATACTGGTTAACTCTTGCGTTAGAGAGGTGGACAGAATAGGGGTGAGAGAAAGAAAAAAGTCTTGTGCAGCGAGGCCGCGGAAGGAGGGGAGGCATGCAGTTAGCAAGATCAAAAGAATAGTTAGCATGAAAATAGTGGTAGAAGACAGCTAGATATGCAACATTGCGGCGGTGAGAGAGAGGCTGAAGACAGTCAGTTAGAGGAGAGGAGTTGATGAGACGAAAAGCTTTTGATTCCACCCTGTCTAGAAGAGCAGTATGAGTGGAACCCCCCCAGACATGTGAACCATACTCCATACATGGACGGATAAGGCCCTTGTACAGAGTTAGCAGCTGGGGGGGTGAGAAAAACTGGCGGAGACGTCTCAGAACACCTAACTTCATAAAAGATGTTTTAGCTAGAGATGAGATGTGAAGTTTCCAGTTCATATTATAAGTAAAGGACAGACCGAGGATGTTCAGTGTAGAAGAGGGGGACAGTTGAGTGTCATTGAAGAAGAGGGGATAGTTGTCTGGAAGGCTGTGTCGAGTTGATAGATGGAGGAATTGAGTTTTTGAGGCATTGAACAATACCAAGTTTGCTCTGCCCCAATCAGAAATTTTAGAAAGATCAGAAGTCAGGCGTTCTGTGGCTTCCCTGCGTGATATGTTTACCTCCTGAAGGGTTGGACGTCTATGAAAAGACATGGAAAAGTGCAGGGTAGTATCATCAGCGTAGGAGTGGATAGGACAAGAAGGTTGGTGTAGAAGATCATTAATGAATAATAAGAAGAGAGTGGGTGACAGGACAGAACCCTGAGGAACACCACTGTTAATAAATTTAGGAGAAGAATAGTGACCATCTACCACAGCAGCAATAGAATGGTCAGAAAGGAAACTTGAGATGAAGTTACAGAGAGAAGGATAGAAACCATAAGAGGATAGTTTGGAAATCATAGCTTTGTGCCAGACTCTATCAAAGGCTTTTGATATGTCCAAGGCAACAGCAAAAGTTTCACCAAAATCTCTAAAAGAGGATGACCAAGACTCAGTAAGGAAAGCCAGAAGATCACCAGTAGAGCGGCCTTGACGGAACCCATACTGGCGATCAGATAGAAGGTTGTGAAGTGATAGATGTTTAAGAATCTTCCTGTTGACGATAGATTAAAAAACTTTAGATAAGGGGGAAATTAAAGCAATAGAATGGTAGTTTGAGGGATTAGAACAGTCACCCTTTTTAGGAACAGGTTGAATGTAGGCAAACTTCCAGCAAGAAGGAAAGGTAGATGTTGACAGACAGAGCTGAAAGAGTTTGACTAGGCAAGGTGCAAGCACGGAGGCACAGTTTCGGAGAACAATAGGAGGGATCCCATCAGGTCCATAAGCCTTCCGAGGGTTTAGGCCAGCAAGGGCATGGAAAACATCATTGCGAAGAATTTTAATAGGTGGCATGAAGTAGTCAGAGGGTGGAGGAGAGGGAGGAACAAGCCCAGAATCGTCCAAGGTAGAGTTTTTAGCAAAGGTTTGAGTAAAGAGTTCAGCTTTAGAAATAGATGTGATAGCAGTGGTGCCATCTGGTTGAAGTAGAGGAGGGAAAGAAGAAGAAGCAAAGTTATTGGAGATATTTTTGGCTAGATGCCAGAAGTCACGAGGGGAGTTAGATCTTGAAAGGTTTTGACATTTTCTGTTAATGAAGGAGTTTTTGGCTAGTTGGAGAACAGACTTGGCATGGTTCCAGGCAGAAATATAAAGTGCATGAGATTCTGGTGATGGAAGGCTTAAGTACCTTTTGTGGGCCACCTCTCTATCATGTATAGCACGAGAACAATATATATATATATATATATATATATATATATATATATATATATATATATATATATATATATATATATATATATATATATACACACACACATTATTCCCATGCCATGGATGGAAGTCTGGCTACCATATGATTATTGAATGTGCATCTGGCAGCATGTCTCAAGGCCATGGCTATTACACCCATAGTTGTCAAAGAAAAGAGAATACTATGAATTTTATGACCTTCAGCATCTGTGTGAAATGTGTGGGAAGGGATTTAATCATAAATCTGCCCTCACCTCACACATGGTGACACACAGTGGTATTAAGAATTATGAATATAAAGATTGTGGAAAGAAATATTCCCAAAAAGGTCAGCTTACCAAACATATCCTAACACACACTGGTGTTAAAAATTACACATGTGAAGAGTGTGGGAAGAAATTTATCCCAAATTCTGCACTTAAATTACACAACACGACACACAATGATGTTAAAAATAATTAATGTTTATAGTGTGGTAAGAAATTTGCTCAGAAGTGGGGCCTCACATTACACACCTGGACACATTATGTTAAGGGTTATGAATGTTTACAGTGTGGTGAGACACTTCTTTTGAAGTCTTACCTCAACAGACACACTATGATGCACACTGGTCTCAGTAATTATATGTGTGAAGTGTGTGGGAAGATATTTACTTACAAGTATCAGCTTACCACACATCCAAATGCACAGTAGTGTTAGAAATTACAATTGTCTATGAGAAGTGTGTGGGAAGGGAATTAGTAAGAAATTTTATCCCACCACACACATGCTAACACACAGTGGAATTAAGAATTATGAATGTAAAGACTGTGAAAAAAAAAAATTCCCAAAAGATCAGGTTACCTATCACATCCTGTTGCAAAATAGTGTTAAAAATTATCCATGTGAAGAATATGGAAAGAAATTTACCACAGATTCTGAAACACAGAGCATGATATAGTTATGTTAAAAATTATGAATGTTTCGAGTGTGGTAAGAAATTTGCCAGTTATTCTTGGCTCACAAAACACACCCTGACACACTGTTGTTAAGGATTATGAATGTCAAGAGTGTGGTACGAAATTTACACAAGTCGCAACTCAACAAACACACCCTGACACAACACAGTGGATAAAAATCATAAATGTGAAGAGTGTGGGAGAGTTTTATCCGAGTGTGGACCCACTAGACACATCCAGACACACAGTGGTATTAAGAATTATGAATGTGAAGTGTAGAAAGAGATTTATTTTGAAGTCTCCTTAAAAACACACACTGACAGTGGTGTAAAAATATTAAGAATTTTAAGATGTGGGAACAGGTTTATTCCCAATTCTTATTTCAATGAACACATCATCAGACACATTGGCTTGAAGAAGCTTAAGTGTGATGTATGTGGCAAGTATTTCAAGACAAGAGGTGATATTGTCAAGCACATAGTTTTTGATGTGTTGTATAGAAAAAAAAGTTTGGTTGTATCTGTCTCTGAGAATTTAAGTTGATAATGGTGGTGGGCTGTGTGGTACATCTGTAGTGTGAGTGGTGTGGTGTGCAGTGTAGTACATCTGTGGTGTGGTGGGCAGTGTGGTACATCTGTTGTGTGAGTGGTGTGGTGGGCAGTGTGGTACATCTGTGGTGTGGGTGGTGTGGTGGGCAGTGTGGTACATCTGTGGTGTGGGTGGTGTGGTGGGCAGTGTGGTACACCTGTGGTGTGGATGGTGTGGTGGGCAGTGTGGTACACCTGTGGTGTGGGTGGTGTGGTGGGCAGTGTGGTACACCTGTGATGTGAGTGGTGTGGTGGGCAGTGTGGTACATCTGTGGTGTTGGTAGGATGGTGGGCTAATGGTACATCTGTGGTGCGAGTGGTGTGGTGGACAGTGTGGTACATCTGTTGTGTGGGTAGGGTGGTGGGCAGTGTGGTACATGCATCAGCTGTGTTCAGAGAGGAAGTAATGGTCATAACAGTTTCGTTGGCAGTACTAGTGTGAAATTCAGTAAATGTGTGTATGGTAAACCAATTTGTTTATATCTTCAGTGTGTGTGTTTTTTTTTCTTATAACTGTAACCTCATCCACTCTGATGTCTGTTTCTTGCAACTTTGTTGAGTTTATAGTTTGAACACTTCCAAAATTCTTATTGGTGAATTGAAGCCCTATTTTATCAGGAACTGTGCAAGGAATTATATGATTGGGATGCTGCCATCAGGTGACAAAAAAAGACAATTTATGAGAGTAAGGGATATCTCATAATGACAATGAAGATTGATTTAATTATCATTACATTTGGCACTTGACATTCTAGACAGTTTAAAGTACATTTTAAAAAAAGTCTGTCTGCTAGCATCTTCCAGTATCAGAAGGAAGTATTCATTATTTTCATACAAAATATATTTTAAGTTTTCAGCAAATTCCATCCAAAGGAAAGATGTTTTTTATGAGGTTGTGTATATCATTCATGTGCTATAACAAATTGCCAAAGTGACCAAACAAGTCCACCAAACCATGCAGAGTACAACCATAGAGAGAGAGAGAGAGAGAGAGAGAGAGAGAGAGAGAGAGAGAGAGAGAGAGAGAGAGAGAGAGAGAGAGAGAGAGAGAGAGAGAGAGAGAGAGAGAGAGAGAGAGAGAGAGAGAGAGAGAGAGAGAGAGAGAGAGAGAGAGAGAGAGAGAGAGAGAGAGAGAGAGAGAGAAAGTGGAACCTCAGTTACCGAAAGCCTCCCTTTTTTGAACAATTTGGTTTTCAAACAAAATTTTGAACTCATTATTGTTTCGGTTGTGATACCATAATTCGGTTGTAGAGCAAAGTTACTTGATTTGAAATATTAAAAGACAAAGCAAAAGCTGATGTTTATTATTAATCTATAGTTTTTATAAATACCTACTTCATTTTTATGTATTTACAAGAGAGAAATAAAGTGCAAGACATTAATTCAATCTTTGAAATAAGGTAAATGTGATCTTGTTGAAAAGCCTCGATGTAAACAAACAGTTTTCTGCTCTCAGGAGTAATCTCGAGCCACCTGTGGCTCTATCGATAACCCCAACACTGTCATTATTGCAAAACTGCATTTTTCCAATAGCATTTCCTAGCAGCAAGATGCCTAAGCATTATGATCACCATTTTGGCAGTAAGAGGGTTTGCTACTCTGTGACTTGGTAAGGCTTCCCTTACTAAATCAGTCTAAGCAATATCTTCTCATGAGTTTTGTGTCACTAAATTCATTCATTACATCCTTTCTAGATAAATAATTTGTGAGCTGGAGATGATGTGAAGCAGCCATCTTGGCTGTGGGAGCATCTGTCATAAGCCAATAAGACAGTGTAGACTGGTATCTGGGAATGGATCAATCCATTTTACATTTATTCCTATGATGAAAATAGTTTCGGTTTTCAAACATTTCGAATTTCAAATAGCATTCTGGAATTAATTAAGTTCAAGAACTGAGGTTCCACTGTATATATATATATATATATATATATATATATATATATATATATATATATATATATATATATATATATATATATATATATATATATATATATATATTTTTTAATCCCACCATTTACAACATTCAAGAAATATCACTGGACAGTATCAACAGCACTACATTACGTGCTCATAATACATTAACAGGATGAATGACTAGAAAGATGTGTTGCAACCTGCAATATTTCAGGACAAATTTTCCTGAAATGCAGTACATATTCATGGTACTCTCAGCTTTCTCATAGTGAAGGAAAATCCATTTCTCTGAAACTACAATGTCCACTTGACAAGCTTTTAAGTTTCCTGGTCTGTAGTTCAAGTCACCTTTCTAAGTTAACTCTAGAATCATATTTCCTAAGCCTAGTTCTTGGTGGGAATCAAAGTCTGCTGGGCATACAAGCCAAGAACTACACTTTTCACTGCTGATTCTAGTCTGTGTATGTTCTCAGCTTTCCATCTTCTGGCAGTATATAGCACAAGAATTGTGGTGCTCTCTGTTGGAGTGAAGCAAATGACATCAGGGTTGAATATGAGATATCATTTGCTTTGCATTGACCAACTAATCAAGAATTTTGAGGTTTTCAGATTAAAATGCCAAGAATTCATGGCTTTAAGTTCAGTTCTTTTATACAAATTTTTAGAAACTGCAAAATAATAACAATATAAAATTAGGCAAAGGTGAGGCAAATCACCAAGAGGCATGATAAATCAGTCAGCTTGTGGCAACTCAAGGCAAAGTTACTATGTTCCACTCAGTTCTGCTATGGTTTTGACTCAAGGTGAAGATAAGCAATGCTCACCCAACTTCAGTTGTTGCTTTCTCATTTTCTTGTGTGTGTCGCTTACCTCACTTCCTCAAAAAGCACCATAATTCATTAGCTTCATTATGATGGATGCTGCTGAGGAATGGACAAAACAGGACAGTTCTGTAACAATTGAGTGTTAACTTTATACAACAATGAATGAACAACAAACACATACAATGAGCACACTGTAGAAACAACAGATAAACAGCACATCTCTGTCAACTCCTTTATTCCTCATCATTTGCCATGCACCAATAAGCTGTTGGACTTAGCAGAGCTATAACCTGGCCTGCAAATGCTTGTCTTGTTTAGTGCCAAGTATATTTACAACTGATGCCAATTTTTGTTGATCTGATGTAAGTCTTGCCTGTCCATCCACACTGAAAAGAAAATGGGGCTCATATATTTGGAGCATTTTGCAGCTACATATAATGCTTTCACTATGACACAAAACAATTGGCAGCACCAGAAGCAATGCATGAAGTCTTTACAAGAAAGCAATGAAAAGAATACATTTTGCAATTTCTTTCTAATTCAAAGATTGGATGTGGTTGTTGACCTTGCAAAGATGTCTGTGATTGGTAATTAGGGAAAAGTGTATCAACTGTCAGTCAAAGGATTAAGGGCACAATACTTTTTGTGAATACTTCTCTGTTTAAGTCTACACCATACAACTGATGTGATTTGTACTTCAATGAGGAGGTGTTTACTGATGTGCTATGAACATGTCAGGAGGAGGGAAGAGGGCCATGAACTTGGAAGAGCACTGGAATTGGAAGGTGGTTGGAAGGAGACCAGTAGTAAGTCTTAAGACTTTCAGACTGTATGGAGGTGGACATGAGAAGGACGAACATCTGAGAAAAGATCTACAACTGTAAAAATCTGGGAGATTCCCTATAAGGGAACAGAAAAATGTTAAACAAAATGATGGACGGTGATCTTTTGGTATATTTGGACAGTGAAAATCTTTATCAGTGACAGCCTTTTCAAGCAACACTCATTCCTGGAGCTCAGGCTTACCTGGTGGTCCTGGTAACTATACCCAACTTAGTGAAGGCCCGAATGGAATGACGAATGGAATCAAGGGAGAGTGCTGAGTAAAGCCCTGAAGAGCCAATGCACCTCTCTACTTGGCTCTGGATGGCTGTCACAAGCAAGCCATTGTCCTCCCACACCTGTGAGTCCTGCAAGAGCCACGAACATGTGATGACCAATAAATGGCAGAGTAATTGCTACACATCAAATATTTTCTTTAAACAGTACAGTAAAATCCCTCTCATCCGGCATTCGAGTATCCGGCAGCTTCAAGTATCCGGCACATTTTTCCCCGAGCCTTAAAATCAATAAAAAAATCAATGTGTACTCATAAAATCGATTAAAATTCCCGCACGAGGCAAACTTTGTCCCCTCACCACCAGAGCACACTGCTTCGCGCCACCCGCGGCCCACTGCACTGTGTTTACTCAGTGACTCAGTCCCGCGTGTGCACTGTTTATCGCCTGACGCCTTCATCATGCCTAAAGTTGTAGAAAAGAGGAAGCGTGTTGTGCTTACACTTAAGCAGCTGATCAGATCAGCTGCTGATTAAGATCAGCTGATCTTTGTTATGGTAAGATGCATGAGTGTAGGATGGTGATTGTGGACATAATTTCACTTCTATTCAAGTATCCGGCAACATTCAAGTATCCGGCATGTCGGCGGTCCCGTTGATGCCGAATAAGAGGGATTTTACTGTATCTCTTAAATGAGGTCACATTTAGTATCTTGGATATGGTAGGCCATTAAATACCTATATTAATTATTTCAGCACAATGGATATGAAGGCAGTTGCTGTGTTACCTACCAGAGTGATGGCAGTGCAGGAGTAGGTGAGGGTGAAGGGAGAGAGGAGGTGGAGCAGAGTGGTGATGAATGGACTATCACTCCGCATCATCTGTACCTGCTCCTGCACCACACTCACCTCCCCACTCCATGTCAGCACTGACAGCCCCTCCATGAAGTCCTGCAATCATCATAAGTGATTCACTAACAATATTAATAATGATTTATAATCATCACTATTATTGTGTTTAAGACACAAGAGTTTTTTCACCATTCTCACTTTTTCATAATGTAACATAACTACCTCCTACACACAGTACATCACCATACCAGTACACACATACACCCATTCCAATAAACAATGGATATTGTGAGAACACACAACCACACATTTAAGATCTACAACTCAATATTGTGGGCTTTTAAAACTATCTATGGTGCTTTATTTCCAGCACAAACTCTCTCCTCATTCAACAATCACACAATTATCAGTGGACTCACCCTGCCCTCTACTTCCTTCTCGAAGATGAAGTCAAACCAAAACAGAGATCGTAGGAATGCAAACCTCTCCTTCAAGTTTTCTGCATTTACAAAAGATAATGATAATTAACAAAAGTAAATATCTCATATATATCTATACTATTTTAATACATGAATTTTTCTGTCACTGCCACAAGAGCAAACTGGACCATATAAACAAAAGCTGGAAAAGTTTAAATTTTGAGAATTTTTTGGTAGTGATCTAGTTAGAAATTTTTTCTGCATTGTAATATGATGGTGGCAGAAGAATGGTGGATCTGACAGTTGATATAAGGAGCTGAATATGGTCAAAGAAAAACTGAAAGGATTGCGTAAGAAAGAACCTGAAATAGACAGGCTTGACTGAAGAAGAGGTAAAAGATTAAGTCAAATGGAGAAAACTGATAACGAGATCAGCAACCCAACATAAATGTAAGGAAAACTACAAAGATTATGCAGGGAACATAATTACTGTGAACTGATACTGATCTACACTCCATGAATGTGGCACACTTCATATACGAGTACTATGCTACTCACCAGTGTGTGGAGTGTTAGTTTCATGGAGGAGGGAATGGAGAGCTAGTGCCACCAGTGCGGGACGGATAAGAAGATGGATGGCCTGGTTGATGTAATGCTGCAGCATGAGGTGGGTGACAGCACTTTCCACAGTGGCAGCAGACAAATTAAGCTCTGGCAAGGTAAGAATTACCTTATAATTTGCTGTTAAGTTTACTTTGCTACTGATCACGTTTAAAGAAAATTCATAAGCTTTGTCTTAAGAATCACTGAATTTCTGCTCAAAGAAAATTAAATCTAAGTACAATTTGATGCAAATGTTCATCAGCTTCATTTATTTCATGCTTAATTTAAGATAAAAAGATGTTAAAGCTGGGCAGCTGCTTCTCATACATAAGTTTCTGCTTTCCTATCCATACTTTATGATAGCTGCACCTCTCTTCCTGAGTTAGTTTAATACATGTGCATGTCAAACACCTTATAACTTGCTAGGCACACATTCTTTCCCATAACAAAAGTATTACTGCCCTAATCCCATTTCCCAAATACCTATTGGAAAGACAAAAATCAATGACAAATCATACATACTCTTCTGTGTGGTGGGTGGATGTGAGTCTGCCTGGTGTATTCTTGAGATATACACAACTCTGTCCTCCCCAAGACTTGCTAGCTGTTTGTGTACACTCAGGCTCCTCACCACAGCTTCCTCCACAGTGCCTAGGAAAGGAATAGGTAGATAATTTCCATATAGCTTTATGGGAACTAAAAACTGTATAACATAATAACAAAGGGGGCAGGTATTAGTACCATTAAATATTACATCATTATCATTATTAGTTAGGTTTCAATAAGTGGTGGTCTTTGTTACACTACTATTAGAACAATGAAAACATCCTTGAACACCTCAACATATCCCACTAAAATCTGCTAAAAGTAATGAAGCAAGATGCCTAAAACATTTGAAAACATGGGCTTAACAGTGGACAATTATTGTATGTCTATCATCTGTCTAATGCATGACATGTCCTACACATGTCCATTTTTCTTTTCCTTGTAGTCAGGATGCTCTTAACTTTGATCAACTCATTTTACAACACTTCCCAAACCTCCCCTATAATCCTATAACAGTGCAAGGTAATACCTACCTTCAAGGGCCACAGCAGCGCCAGTCCTCCTAAGTATACCAATAAGCCAGGCCACCTCCTTTACCAGGGTTGCCAAAGGGAGTGACCAGCAGCCACCGTGGAGGGAACGGGCCAGCTGTATGCACACCACACTCCACACACTTGTCACAGCGCCTTGCTGAATCTGGCGCAGAATGTGGTAACCAAGACCCTCACATGCACACAACTGTAGGAGAAGTGAGACAAAATATGAAATTACAAGCAACACACTTCTTTAAACAATTTCTTTTCTTTATGTTATTACTAGAGGTGGATTGGATGTCAATTTTTCAATACTTGTGGATGCAGATAGTTTTAGCCATCAAGAGTTTTGCTCAATACAACTGTTTCTCTCTAGTTATTCAAAATGTCCACATAACATCTGCATTAATGGATGAGGATGTTAAAAATTATGTGGTCGCAGATTTAGATATCTAGTTCACCTCAACCTATTACTGGTCTTTTTTTTTTTTGCTTTTATTGCTATATGTTTAATTTAAAGTTTATCTGATATAATGTATGTCATTATCCTAATCAGATCTTTTTAATTTAGCTTCAATGGCTTTTCTAAATAATTTTTTACTACTGTACCACTGGCACTGATGCAGATTGTGGAAATTTGCATGGAGACCTTAAAATTCCACAGTAAAGTTTCTCCCCCTAAGTTACATAATATAGCACACACATCTTCCCCACCAATGTTCACTAGCTCAATGATAACATCCTTGCCTGTCACTTGGCAAGCTAAGGTTCACAGTGATGGAAATTATTTCCAATGAGAAGCATGCAGTTACTGGAGTATGTGGTGTATGAAAGATCATAACTACTATAAGCATAGATTAGACTACTGTGTGAACTCTTGAGCTTCCACTAGAAAGGATCTGGCAATAAGAAGTCTAGAAAATTATCTTCAAGACAGTGTTACTGAAGTGTAAGAGATGGTCTTTTACTTTACCTCACTTCTAGTGACAGAAGCCAGGTGGGCAGGAATGGATGCACTCAGGTGCCTGTCAACCCGTGGTCCCAAGTAGCTCCTCAGGGACACTGGCTCACCCATGTGAATGAAGATGTCTCCAAAACTCTCCTTCAGGATGCTAGTGGCTTTCAACAGGCCCTGAAGGATATATATATAATGCATCAATTTCAACACTCTGGATTTTCATTCATATGTGCAAAATCAATCTACAGCACATTTGTAAATTGTGACAAAGGCCATGATTGTTCAACTATAATATTGATAATTTTGTACCTGGTTTGTAAATTGCTATTATACTGTACTTAAGTCCTCACTGATATCAGTATTAAAGTTCCTCCATAATCTAATCCTTTCCTACTCACTGAGGTTGATTCAGGTGGTTTGGGGATCCCAAGGAGCTCATAAGCATAAAGTTTCTCCTCCAGCGTGCGGTCATAAGAGATGCTAATGGGTATAATGGCAAGGTCTGGTAGTCTGCCCCTAAGCCAGATCTCAGACACGCAACCCAACAAGCCTGAAGGAAAAATGGTACCTCAGGGTCATGACACATTGCAGGTACCCTTACATATTTCCTTCAGCTTCAGGAAAGTAAAAACTTAATTGCCAACTAGAGATGCAATTAACATTTTAATTCAGGAACCTTAAGGGATATTCTAGTTTGCTCATGACCAATAGATTTCGCTTTCAGAATCTTAAAATCAAAGTCATTTACTTCTCTTTGGTAAAATAAAAAAAATATTCAAGGTGCATTTCAGTACATTAATTTTCTTCTTTTGTGAAGTAGTACATGAAGTTTGAAGGAGCAGTTTGGTGGATGATAAAACCTTTACTAGTAAACTTAAAGGAATTTGAATACAATACAAAATATATTAATTTTGATTACGTAAAGTGTGAAATAAGTGAAGTTTTCCCATTACAAATGTCTACAAATCACGAGTGTGTTAAGAGTCTGAGCACCACAGTGACAGGCAGGATCTTACCAATCTTTGGTGGCAGTGACTTGCCGCTCCTGCTTCTCGTCCCTTCCAGGAAGAACTCAAGAGGCGCACCTGTGTACTCAACAATGGTCTGCACATACTCCTGTCACACACACACATGTATCATAAAGAGATAGTTATTGTATATGCATACTCTAGTCACAGTTCATACTCTTAACCCTTTCACTACTGATCAATCTTTCCTATAGCCATCTACAGCTTTTAAAAGGCTTACTTTCTGTACGACTTCTCTTATAAAAACGTACCATTGAAACTTTGAAAAGAGGAAATTAATTTAATATCTTTTTATGTTTCTCCAAACAACAAATTACAGTGATCTGAATGGTAAAAGATGATCATAGCAGTGAAAGAGCTAATGATAAGGAAGGGCGATCATGGCAACAAAAGGGTTAAGCATAGAATGAAAGACCTTTCTTTGCCATTTCCATCAATACTTCAAAACCTCATAAATTTTCACTGATTCTAGTCTGCAAATGCAATAAAGTAAAGTTTGTTTATGAAATTAAAAGGTGGACTCCTCAAATTTTGCTCTTACATTTCACTCACATGCATTAAAACACACCAAATAATAATTTCCCTCACTGCATAATCAAACATCTGCCTGATATCTCTTTCATTTCCCTCACTGCATAATCAAACCTTTGCTTGATATCTCTTCCTCTTACTTATCCAGTTTGTTTTTGCTCTTTACTAGCAGCCTTTCCTCTCACATTTTGTTATTTAATTTCACTCATGCACACTTAAACAATAAAAATTCCCTTCAACACACAGTTTATTAATTTTACAAGGGGTTGTTCCACATCTTGCCCTTTAGTTTGACATGCACACTCATACACACAGTACCTGAAATAATAATTCCCCTCACTGCACAGTTAAACATTGCCTGACACCTCTCCCTCCATTACTTGTTCAATTAGTTTATTCAAGCAGCTCTCTTCTCACTCTTTAGTCTGATATGCACACCCATACACACATAAACCAGTACCTGAAAGACTGCCCAGTATAAAGGATTGTCCATGAAGGAGCGGCGGATGTAAAAGGCACCTGACCCCCTCAATTTGTCCCCAATTACAGCCATGTTCATGAAGTCTGCAGACATAAAATGTCATTGAGGACAATTTAAGATTCATGGATAACTTTTTATTTTATATTATCTTTTTAGGAAATATGAACTGGCAACACTAAGGGAAGTAAAATTAATTTAACTACATGTATTTACTCTTCCTCCTCTTGTCTACATGTCCAAACCTTCTAAACAGTACAATTTAATTATTCCCACACCTATTTCAGAATCACAGGAGAACACAATGTGTGAGAGAAGTGTATAAGAGAATCAAATATAGATAAAATGGGTAGATATTCTAGTATGCTGATCTTTCTTATGGTCTGTTTAATTTACATGTGCAGTAACCCATCACGACATGAAAGACAGTATCATAAAATCATGGTAATAATGTAATTTCCAATCAAAACATGTTAAAATTTCTGTCAGGAGCTAACCAGACCACACAGATTTTTTTAATTGATTTTTCTTTCCTTGTGTGTTGTCAATGGCAACAAAGACCAAAAAATGTTGTCTTTATTGTTGACCCCCAAGAAGTAAAGAGAAAAAGGGTTCCAATATTCACCCATGCCTGCAGCTATGACAGGGAGTGGCAGGTTGTAGTGGTAGGCAATATAGGAGACCAGAAGGAAGTCAGCATAAGAGCGATGAGTTGGCAGCAAGACCACAGGAGTTTCCACATGGGTATTTCGTAGCTGGTAAGTTGAGGGAAAAAAACAGCATTACTTACAAAATATTCAGGGAATGAATATGGTTTTGTCCCTGAAATATGGGAGTTTAAAACATATCCTTCTCCATTCCCTGTACATTGTTAAGGACAAGTAATAGTTCCAATGGATTGAAAACTTCATCAAGAACTCAGTCCTTTCTATGAAACAAGAAAAGGAACAATTCTTCTTTTTATTTGTATAGTTTTGATACTTATGATTTCTCTTGATCTTGAACATTATATTTTAAAATTAATTTGCAGATGCTATCTCATATGTATAGACAACTGTAAGGCCTGTAAGAAAATGAACATGCTATTTGATGAAAACATGCATTGATAGTGTTATATACCTTCTCTATGCCATCTTCATTGATGAGAACTTTACCATAGATCTTCTTCATGATCTTTGGCAACACGAAAGCAAACTGACGGATGACCCCAAGCTCCTGTGTGTGGCCCATCTGCTCCAGGATATCCTCTACTTCAGCCTCAAGTGCCTTGCCATCACCACCTTCTTCCACCAGCTGTCAGGAGGTGAAGAGCCATCATTTTAGCTTTCATTATGCCATTTTTTAGGAACATACCAACAAGAGTGAATTTGATCTGAGACTGTCTTGACTTTTAATGATATGAAAGGAAGAGTTTAATTACTATAATATATGGATGAAAATATCCACAAAACATATGAGAGTAAAACTCGAAGAAAGAGTCTGAAAGGAAAAGAATGTATACGGGCAAGAAAACCTCAAAATATATAATAGTAAGACTGAAGAAAACCATGCTATCAAATATGGGAATACTTGTAAGGAAAAGTACTATACCTCATAATCATAAAGAGGGTGAAGTGAAAAGGAGACAATATAGGTCAATGACACAACCATTTCTCACCTTACTTATAGTGTGCCGGACACGGTCAGAGTGTATCACATGGTCAAAAATCTCCTTGCGGGTCATGTTGCAGCCATAGCGATAGTCTCCCCTTGACTGCCACTCCCTTATTGCCCACCGTAGGTCACTGGTGTCTCTTCTCTCAGCCAGCAGGTCAACATAGCCCTCTGTGACCTTGACCTTTCTGGGTGCTGGGGAAAGACACATATGGGCCTCCATGGTGCACCCAACACCTGGGCTCCTGAAATTATTTGATCAGAGAACAGTTATCAGACTGATTCCGAATATGTGCTCTATAATCTAAGTCATAGAGGCAGCCATACACACATGTTGGGTATTGCACCAAACTGCAATAATACCAAAATATTTATGATTACTGCAAGGAGTGTTCAGTGGATCATCTTATAAGGTTACATAATAACCTGGAAGTAATAATCCTAAAAGCCTAAAGGCCTCCCCACATAATCTAATGTAATAAACTTCTGGCTTGGTGGGCTGCACCAGTCTTTAAAAATATTACTGGAATATATGGAAATGACAACCCTTTCTGATGCCAACAAAAGTACATGAATACTGGTTTGAAGTTTACTTCTAAACAATTACCCCGATATTCCCCAAATTGCTGTAGCATAAAACTTTGAGATATAACAAATAAATACATGAAATATAATAAAAAATACATCAAAATAGTTTATACCCTAACACAATCACTTTCATCTGTCATAACCAAAGAAAAAATCGTTACCACATTCACACACTGCCCGTTTCCGTCAAACACAACCAATCCTACTCCATGATACGATAACTCGTTGAGAGGGAATTAATCCACCCTGCAAAATATTTAACACAACGCCGGCCGGCATGATATCTGTCAAGTCATTTTTGAAGGCGTTACGTCAAAGAGGAAAAGTGAACACCCTTAATATACAGCCACTATACATGCATCCACACATACTTACAGGTCACAAGAGGTCACTGAATAGTTTGTAGTCGAAGTATACACCCTTTCATAAGGATGGGATAATTTAGGCAGTGTGGAAAGGGTGGACGTCGTCTGCTGTGTTGTGAGATAATGCGGCGCCCTCACTTCGGTCCCGCCATGACCAGCGGAAATCAATCTTATCTCCATTTCCCGTGGCTGTCTCTGTCTGCTTCTCTGCCTCGCATTCTACAGTCTGGTATGAGAAATAATGACTGAACTCCTTCCTTTTGTTGCATATGTTTTGTAATATTGACAATGGCATCATAAAACCTGCAGAGTGATGTATTATCGATATTTCAGTGTCTTGAACTGATAATACAGAGTAGATTGGGTGTCCAGGGTATATTGAGGAACGAATATCACTATAAATGTCTGATTCTTCACTTGAAATTGGAGCAAATTGTAGCAGGATGATTTCTACAGGACAAAAAGGAGTTGTACCTTGCTAGATAGCTTTCATCTTTAAGTGTTGGGCCAGGAATGTGAATGTGCTCTTACCCACCTCATAATATTTCATGCAATTTCAAGCCAGCGTTTATTTATCCTGGGTGAAAACCGAGCCACCTTCAAGAGGGACATTTCAGTGTGACCTCTTAGATGACCTTCAAGGCAGCACCTACAATCTACACTTTCCAATAATCTTGAGAAAAAAAGCCACTTGTACTGTATAATAAATACCCTAATATAGCAAAACATACTCGAATTTGGCCTTGAAGGTGATAAATTCAGTGTCAGAGATAAAGCACTGGATCAGAGGTGTCATTTAGTATTTTCTCCATCGGCTGCTCTCGTTCTCCCTCACCATTCACTTCAGTGTTGTGGTGACCGGCGAGCAGGTTGGAATTGTGTGGTCTGGTGTCCTTCTCACCTCTGATTGACAGCATCATGTGTGAAACCACGACAGACACGGGGAATCCCTCACTCAACAAGCTGATAGAGGAGTGGCTGAGATGGGACAAAGTGAGTAACATGCTGAAATAAGGCGGGAATCAGGTGGTTCTTATTTGATGGTTTGATAGGATGTTGTCCTGTGTTACTCGTTTACCTGTCTGTATTATCTCCGTGTTACCGGCTTATTTGCCTGTCTATATTTCTTGTGCAGTTTACTCAAGCTGGTAATGTCTAGTCCTTTTTTTTTTTTATGCTAACTGATCAAATTATGTTTTCATAGAATTCTTTCTCAAGCAATGCATTTCTCTGGTCCGTTGTATTTAGTTAAACGTGTTCTGCGCATCCTTATAAAGTACTGGAGAATAATACAGCTTGTATATGTCATGATATATCAATGTATCTGTGCCTATTGGAGTTGATAAGATTAAATGGTATGCTTTTATTAAGTTTGTGGGGACTAATAATAACCATATTAGAAGACGATATAATTAAATGCTACATGCGAAAAAATAGAAGTGAATTAATCTGTGGTTTTGTTTATAAAATAATATGCCTTCGGTGTATGGGGCTTGCTTTTTGTCCTGGGTTTAGCGTAAGTTAAGTATTGACGGGGTTACAAGTGTATTTGCCACAGGATTTTATAGCAGGTGGTTGTTTTCAATTGTTCAGTCTCAATATCATTTACTGTAGAAAGCGAATCAGTACATGTCTTATCCATTTACCGTTGGCTACCTGTTATTTTGAGATAAACATAGGGAATAAGACACCCTTCAGTGTGTGTTTTCCATCAGTTATTGTTACGCTCCATTTCTTCCTTGTTCGGTTCGACTACTTTATGACAATACCGTGCCTGTCTCTTCCTCTTTCATCTTGGCTGCCAGACAAAACTATAGATAATACCATCCACACCCGGCACCTACAGCTTGACCGCAACAATTTCAGTAACAGCGTACTTTTTGCGTCTCTCTCTCTCTCTCTCTCTCTCTCCAGGTGTTACTGATAATGTTTATGAGAGAGAGAGAGAGAGAGAGAGAGAGAGAGAGAGAGAGAGATTTGGAGCGTGAAGATACCAATCCACCTTTGCCAGTTTCTAACCTTATGTGCCCTCACACAAGGCCGCTCAGCTTGAATGCCGCTGGCCTTGGTCTGACAGGGCAGTGGATACCAGACAGCCTAGAAAATGCAAGAATGGGAAGGAGTGGCGTTTCATAATTCACTGGTCGCGTGAATAAGAAGAAATTGTCTGCGTAATTTTTCGGCGAATTCTGGACTGTTGCTCAAGTAAATATCTGATCACGTGGTCCACCTGTTGGTATAGTTGCCTTTGTCATGTCCAAGGAGTGAGCCGCATGAGATTCGCGTCAAATTTTCGGCTTCTGAAATAAAAATCAGGGTAAATGAGATAGCTATTCATATCGATTTTCTGGAGAGAGAGAGAGAGAGAGAGAGAGAGAGAGAGTGTTTGTTTTTATGAAGATGAGGTATGCGGCGGGGCGACTGCAACGGTTTATCAGAAGTATTCGTTCATTGCTCGTCCTGAAATATCCGCGGTTAGAAATGAACGTTCTAAATGATGCACTGCGGGATGTGCCAGGACACAATTATTATTTCATTTTCTGTGTTATATTTGTTTTGTATCCAAATTGGAAATTGTGTGGTGACTATATTAAAATAAAGAAAGGAACAATAAAATAATAACTATCTCTTGTAACAGTTAATGTTGAGAGTTTCATAGTGACAAACACGTTTCATCTTTCCTCTGCCGGATAGAGAGAACAGTGAGTGATGTGAATTCTTGGAGGCCATGACGTCATAAGTGGAGCCGCGGAAGTCAACTACCGATAAACCCGACACTCACCTATCTCAACATTTGTCTTTATGCCTGCGTGTTCGGCCAATGGCTGCACCAGGAGTGATGATGGAGAGATGTCATTTCACCGGCAAAGTGTAGAGATTTTTCATGACCAATCTTATGAAATGCTAGAAAACTGGGTTAGATCATGAGCGCGCTAAAAGACGCGGGAAATCGTATGACGAGTTATTTCAAGATTTTCACTTGCAGTTCGTCTTTAATGAGATCCACTTGCCAGCAAATCAAATTTAAGTAATGCAGAGTTCTATATGTATCATCAGAAATGCAGTGAACACTTAGTATTAACTATTAGAAGTGATAAATTATATGATAAATCTTGGCGTGTGTGTGTTACAAACTCCTCTGCTACAATATTCACTTTTTGACTGACAGTTATGACTTACACAACCAAATAATAATCATATTACTGGAATATATAGTTCTTTGTGGCTTCATAATTAATATTAACACAGCAATTTCTCGCAACCTTGAAAAACTGCAAAAACATAGTGCTGGAGTGTCTTGAACCCTGGGCAGTGAGGAAGTCATTTGCGCCTCTGATTCCAAGGCCAACTTTTTTTTTTTTCTTCAAATGGAAAATTTTGAATGCCTAACTATTTTGGCTCCCTTTTTTGCGTGGGCCCGTGGTGACGCCCATCCCCCCCCTAAAGTCATTCCATGGCTGTCGTTACCATCCCTTAATCCATCATTGTAAATAATATATTGTCCAATTTAACCTAACCTAGCCCACTATATTGTAAGAATAGCAAATAGTTATTATGCATATTCTGTAGGAAAAAAAGGAGATGGATTCCATAGAATCTCACATTGTTTTTTTTTTTTTTTTTTTTTTATGTTAAAGGGAACCAGATCAAAGAAAAAAAAAAAAAACAAAGCACTTAAAATAGACTCGCTATTGCATGCATGTAAATATATTGGGATTGTTGTCTGTGCATTGTCTCCCTTAGATATAAATAAAAAAAAATAATTGCAGTATGTTATATGATATTGACACTCCATCTGTTCACTTAAAAGGCTGTCACCAAAAAGCTTACCCCACTGGCTGTTGTAGCATATTAGCATTGTACGTAAACAGCTTGTGATTTTGTCTGGGATCTGTTGTTTGTGTTTGTAAAATTGAAATGTTTTGCCTGTGATGTTTGCATCTGCATGATTGTTTTGTGTTTTAGTCACTGATGAGTCCACCTCGTATCACAATATAATGTATATCAATGATTGGTGTCTGAACAATTTAATGTCCTCTTTCTTGCCATACCAATGACATATATGATCATGTAACATGAATAATTGGCGACGAGTTGTCTCGCGCCATCCACATGTGGGTCTTTTCTTTTCTCAAAGTACCTCTTTTGTGTAGTATTTTTTTTTTTATTCTTAAGGTAAACCATAGAAGCTCGACAAAGAAGGCTATATCGGTGTAAGAGATTAAAAGTTTAGTAGATGGTCAGTGTAGGTAGTAAATGAGTACGATTTACAGATAATGTTTGTCTTGGCGTGAGTAAATATTTACTTTTCATAATGTAAAGAACAAAGGAAGGGAAATTTGGTTGTTTTTCTCTCAAACTTGTAAGTGCAATTCATGCTGTATGCGTTCAGTCACATTAATAATTACTAATCACATGATATATGAAGGAATTAAGGCAAAAACGAAAACTTTTACTGAGGATTTGCACACGACTCTTCCTAATATTTTGGGTAGACATAGCTCCGCCCACCAGATAGGTTCCGCCCACTGGTTTCACTCTTCACTGAAGAGCCGTATGTGGGAGGACCTCTCCCCTGTATCCTTCCTCCAAGTTTGAATTAGAACCAGCAATAGTATTTTCCTATGGAGTGTATATGTGGCTCGTGTATTGATTGCATTCTCATTTGGATTTTACTTTTTAACAGGCTTTAGTGAAAATTATTGGCGGTTTCAAGGATGCCTTTATGAGTTTAATAATAGTTTAATAAGGACTTTCCATCATCAATGAAAGAAAAAAAAATATCACGTGAACGCGACTGATCATCTCCGTGACCTTTAAAACTAGTCCTGATCGATGAGAGAATAAAGTGCTTCAGTAGTTCGTGCGAGGTGTTCTGCATGATGTTGATAGTGCAGGAATATTTAGAGCATGACGATAAGGGAGACACTGATAAGATCTCAAGCATATAGTGGCATGCAGGCGAACAGGAAGTAAGGAAATTGTGATGAGGCACTTCTGGTATTAGTGCTTTTTGTGTCCAAAAGACATGGAGTTATGCAAGAGAAAGACGAAGCTATTTGTTGTTGTTGTTTTTCTTGTTGTATAGTTCAAAGACACGTGGTTAGATAAATCAAGGGAAGATCTTACCAAGAATAATCACTTTATTGAGTAACTACAACTCATCTTTTCTATCAGTTACTCTTGGAGTTTGCCCGCTGGCATCCATTTGCCAGTTTAGGTATAGATAGTCATGGGATAGTAAGAACGGTAGACTCTCTCTCTCTCTCTCTCTCTCTCTCTCTCTCTCTCTCTCTCTCTCTCTCTCTCTCTCTCTCTCTCTCTCTCTCTCTCTCTCTCATTAAAGCGGCCTGTGTAGTGTTGAGTGTTGGCCGGCTAGGGTGTCTCAGTGCTGACACTGAGTGAGTGAGACTGTGTGTGTGTGTGTGTGTGTGTGTGTGTGTGTGTGTGTGTTTGGCCTTTCGTGTTTCATCTACCGTCAGTGCCTAGTCATACCTTTTTTCCTCTTCCTCCTCCTCCTCTTCCGTGTTGTTGTTGTTGTTGTTGTTGTTGTTGTTGTTGTTCACAATCATCACCTCTAACGTCACTCATCCTCTAGTGGTAGTAGCTGCAGTAGTAGTGGTAGTATTGGTATTATTATTATTATTATTATTATTATTATTATTAGTAGTAGTAGTAGTAGTAGTAGTAGTAGTTTGTTGTTGTTGTGGTGGTGGTGGTGGTGGCGGTGGTGGGTTATTTGCATAATTTTGGTCGTTATGGACACCAAAAAAACGTTCTTGTAAGTGAACTTGAAGCATAAGTAATCAGACTCTCAATGATAAGTTTGATGGGATATTATTCCCTCCATATTATTACGCTATATGTGTTGATTGGCTTCACAAGTTTATTGAGGGTTTCATTTATTTATTTATTTATGTAGGTATGTATTTATTTTATTGTTTTCACACAACCTTAAACTGGTTACTAAACGCATGTGGTTTTTACGATTACCTTTTATTATTACATTAATTGCTGCACACACACACACACACACACACACACACACACACACACACACACACACACACACACACACACACACACACACACACACACACACACACACACTCACCGAAGGATTCTATGCATTAAACAGGAGTGAGATGAAATTATTTTGGTTTTCAAATTGATTCCAGTAATAGTTTAACAAGAATTCTGCATGACAGATTTGTAACACTCATAGGAATTCAGCTAATTATCCCTGTGTGTGTGTGTGTGTGTGTGTGTGTGTGTGTGTGTGTGTGTGTGTGTGTGTGTGTGTGTGTGTGTGTGTGTGTTTAATATTGGAAATATTGGAGAGAGAACATCAGTGGAAGGGATATTTCAGAGAGAGAGAGAGAGAGAGAGAGAGAGAGAGAGAGAGAGAGAGAGAGAGAGAGAGAGAGAGAGAGAGAGGCAATTTCAGGCACCCCGCACATCGCGCAAATGCCTAATATTCAAATCAGTCCAGCTCAAAACTTTACGAGAGCCCAGTGATTGTGCTATATACCTTTGAATAGAACATTTCATTCTGCGTTCAGTGGTATGTATCTGCTCTTGTTGAGACAAATAAAAAAAATGGTGAAAATTGCAGAAAACTGACGTTCGCTTTATAAAAAGTTTTATTACGTATTTTCCGCATGCGCAATAGTGTTGCAAATATGACATGCTTTTTCGTTATAAGTTGTATTAGTCTTATTACCTACAAAATTTGGGCTTTATCAGTTCATTAGTTGAAAAGTTGGCGGTAATTTCAGGCACCGAGCACATCGCACACTTACCTAGTATTGAAATCACTCTAGCTCAAAACTTACCGAGAGCCCAATGGTTGTGCTGTATACCGTTGGATAGGAAATTTCATTATGTTCATTGATGTGTATCTACTCTCGCTGAGACAAAGGAAGTTGGTGAAAACTTCAGAAAACTGACGATCACTTTACAAAAAGTTTTATACTGTATTTTGTGCATGCGCAGTAGTGTTGCAAATTTGACATGCATTTTTGTTATAACTTGCATTACTCTGATTCACAACAAAATTCGAGCTTGATCTAATTTTAATTAGTTATAAAGTTGGAATTCTGACTTTGTGTATGCGCAGCGCTACTTGAAAGTTGACATAAGTTTCTTTAAAATTTGTTGAGCAATTTTTGATAAAGTCCCATTTTCGACACCTTTCTGCTTTTTTGCAAGTTACCCATTGACTTCACCCATTAGAAGATATAAAAGCTATACCATATAAAACTGATAGAGTTGTGCTATCACATGGTGCTGATTTAGCTAGATCAGCCGCGTAGTTTCGGAAATATTAGTGTTACGGTCGGGCCGGGCCGGGTGCCCGAGAAAGAAACAACAATCTCCATAGTAAACTTTGCTTCGCAAGTAATAATAATAATAATAATAATAATAATGATAATAATAATAATAATAATAATAATAATAATAATAATAATAATAATAATACGGCAGCTATTATTACTGCTGCTGCTGCTGCTGCTGCTGCTGCTGCTGCTGCTGCTGCTGCTGCTGCTGCTGCTGCTGCTGCTGCTACTACTACTACTACTACTACTACTACTACTACTACTACTACTACTACTACTACTACTACTACTACTACTTCAAAGATAATTTGTACACTTGATTTAACTTTCTAAATTTTCTTCACTCCTTCAAAATCGTAATCATCATCATCATCATAATCCTCATCATTCTTCATTGTCATCATCACCATCATCATCATCATCATCATCACCATCATCATCATCATCATCATCATCACCATCATCATCATCATCATCATCATTATCATCTTCATCGTCATCATGATCACCATCATCATCACCATCATCATCACCATCATCATCATTATCGTCATCCTCCTCCTCCTCCTCCTCCTCCTCCTCCTCCTCCTCCTCCTCCTCCTCCTCCTCCTCCTCCCTCCTCCTCCTCATCATCATCATTATCATCATCATCATCGTCGTCGTCGTCATCATCATCATCATCATCATCATCATCATCATCATCATCATCATCGCCATCATCACCATCACCATCATCATCATCACCATCATCATCATCATCATCATCATCATCATCATTATTTGGAGGAGGCAGTAGACACCTGCCGAAACGATAATTACTCCCAGTGAGGTCTAAAGCACTGTTCAGGGGGTGCTGTGAACTTATCATTAAACCCAGCTGTGACCTCAGTGAACGTTTCCCTTTGTGTCTCACAACACAAGGGGACAGTCACAGTCTGCCCTCTAAAGACAACTCTCTTCCTCCACACAAAACTACAAGCACCTAATAACACACACACCCTTCACTCAAAAATTTTAAAATCATGGCGACTCCTACACCAGCCTCGGAGTCCCCATCTGGGGAGGGGACCATAAATGTCCCCAGGTCGGACTGCATTTCCGTCGACGACCCTAAGTGTCTTGACACCCCCCTCAACTTTTTCTTCATTAACTTCTGCAACATTCGCGGTCTAAGATCTAATTTTCAATCTGTAGAACACCACCTCTCCTCTTCTAAACCTCATCTTCTTTTCCTCACTGAAACTCAGGTGTTTGAGGCAACTGACAGTAGCCCCTTTTCTGTTCCCTCCTACTTTCTCTATCCTCATTTTCGATCCAAAGCTGGATGCTGCGTTTATGTGCGCAATGACTTAACCTGCTCTTGTGCCCACGCTCTTGAATCTTCCGAGTTTTCCACCATCTGGCTACGACTACAGAGTCATTCTCATACTAAATTTATCTTTGCTGTATACCTCCCTCCTAACTCCTTTGACTATAAGAAATTCTTTGACTACTTAACTTCCAAAGTGGAGCACATTCTGACCCTCTTCCCTTTTGCAGAGATCTCCATTCTTGGAGACTTCAATGTTCACCACCAGCTTTGGCTTTCCTCTCCCTTCACTGACCATCCTGGTGAACTAACCTACAACTTTGCTATCCTCCATGACCTAGAGCAATTGGTGCAGCACCCTACTCGTATTCCTGACCGTCTTGGAGATACGCCCAACATTCTTGACCTTTTCCTGACCTCTAATCCTTCTGCTTATGGTGTCACCCTTTCTTCTCCGTTGGGCTCCTCCGATCACAATCTCATATCTTTATCTTGTCCTATCACTCCAATCCCTCCTCAGGATCCCCCTAAGCGAAGGTGCCTCTGGCGTTTTGCCTCTGCTAGTTGGGGGGACCTGAGGAGGTATTTTGCTGATTTTCCTTGGAATGACTACTGCTTCCGTGTCAGAGACCCGTCTTTGTGTGCTGAGCGCATAACAGAGGTGATAGTGTCTGGCATGGAGGCGTACATTCCTCACTCTTTTTCTCGTCCTAAACCTTCTAAACCTTGGTTTAACACAGCTTGTTCTCGTGCTATACATAATAGAGAGGTGGCCC
Source organism: Scylla paramamosain (assembly GCF_035594125.1). Lineage (NCBI taxonomy): Eukaryota > Metazoa > Arthropoda > Malacostraca > Decapoda > Portunidae > Scylla > Scylla paramamosain. The sequence goes on from NC_087187.1 coordinate 10,155,932, forward strand.
ACAAAAGGTACTTAAGCCTTCCATCACCAGAATCTCATGCACTTTATATTTCTGCCTGGAACCATGCCAAGTCTGTTCTCCAACTAGCCAAAAACTCCTTCATTAACAGAAAATGTCAAAACCTTTCAAGATCTAACTCCCCTCGTGATTTCTGGCATCTAGCCAAAAATATCTCCAATAACTTTGATTCTTCTTCTTTCCCTCCTCTACTTCAACCAGATGGCACCACTGCTATCACATCTATTTCTAAAGCTGAACTCTTTGCTCAAACCTTTGCTAAAAACTCTACCTTGGATGATTCTGGGCTTGTTCCTCCCTCTCCTCCACCCTCTGACTACTTCATGCCACGTATTAAAATTCTTCGCAATTATGTTTTCCATGCCCTCGCTGGCCTAAACCCTCGGAAGGCTTATGGACCTGATGGGGTCCCTCCTATTGTTCTCCGAAACTGTGCCTCTGTGCTTGCACCTTGCCTAGTCAAACTCTTTCAGCTCTGTCTGTCAACATCTACCTTTCCTTCTTGCTGGAAGTTTGCCTACATTCAACCTGTTCCTAAAAAGGGTGACCGCTCTAATCCCTCAAACTACCGTCCTATTGCTTTAATTTCCTGCTTATCTAAAGTTTTTGAATCTATCTTCAACAGGAAGATTCTTAAACATCTATCACTTCACAACCTTCTATCTGATCGCCAGTATGGGTTCCGTCAAGGCTACTCTACTGGTGATCTACTGGCTTTCCTTACTGAGTCTTGGTCATCCTCTTTTAGAGACTTTGGTGAAACTTTTGCTGTTGCCTTGGACATATCAAAAGCCTTTGATAGAGTCTGGCACAAAGCTTTGATTTCCAAACTACCCTCTTACGGTTTCTATCCTTCTCTCTGTAACTTCATCTCAAGTTTCCTTTCTGACCGTTCTATTGCTGCTGTGGTAGACGGTCACTGTTCTTCTCCTAAATCTATTAACAGTGGTGTTCCTCAGGGTTCTGTCCTGTCACCCACTCTCTTCTTATTATTCATTAATGATCTTCTAAACCAAACTTCTTGTCCTATCCACTCCTATGCTGATGATACCACCCTGCACTTTTCCACGTCTTTTCATAGACGTCTAACCCTTCAGGAGGTAAACATATCACACAGGGAAGCCACAGAATGCCTGACTTCTGATCTTTCTAAAATTTCTGATTGGGGCAGAGCAAACTTGGTATTGTTCAATGCCTCAAAAACTCAATTCCTCCATCTTTCAACTCGACACAACCTTCCAGACAACTATCCCCTCTTCTTCAATGACACTCAACTGTCCCCCTCTTCTACACTGAACATCCTCGGTCTGTCCTTTACTTATAATCTGAACTGGAAACTTCACATCTCATCTCTAGCTAAAACATCTTCTATGAAGTTAGGTGTTCTGAGACGTCTCCGCCAGTTTTTCTCACCCCCCCAGCTGCTAACTCTGTACAAGGGCCTTATCCGTCCATGTATGGAGTATGCTTCACATGTCTGGGGGGGGTTCCACTCATACAGCTCTTCTAGGCAGGGTGGAATCAAAAGCTTTTCGTCTCATCAACTCCTCTCCTCTAACTGACTGTCTTCAGTCCCTCTCTCACCGCCGCAATGTTGCATATCTAGCTGTCTTCTACCGCTATTTTCATGCTAACTGCTCTTCTGATCTTGCTAACTGCATGCCTCCCCTCCTTCCGCGGCCTCGCTGCACAAGACTTTATTCTTTCTCTCACCCCTATTCTGTCCACCTCTCTAACGCAAGAGTTAACCAGTATTCTCAATCATTCATCCCTTTCTCTGGTAAACTCTGGAACTCCCTGCCTGCTTCTGTATTTCCACCTTCCTATGACTTGAATTCCTTCAAGAGGGAGGTTTCAAGACACTTATCCACCAATTTTTGACCACTGCTTTGACCCTTTTATGGGACTGGCATTTCCGTGGGCATATATTTTTTTTTTATTGGATTTTTGTTGCCCTTGGCCAGTGTCCTTCCTACATAAAAAAAAAGTAGATAAATAAATAGATAGGTGGATTGATAGATAGACAGGTAGATAAGTTACAGGTGTACATGTAATACGAGTAGCTGATAAATATAGGTAGATAGATATGCAAGAAGAAAAGAAGAAATAAGAGTTACTAATTATAATAATAATAAAAAAAAAGTATTCAGGAGAAGTCTGTCTTGCGTATAGTTTGAATGGCCCTTTATAACCCCTTTAATTTAAAGATCTTCCCCACATACAAGAACGCACTCCCTCTGCTGCCTTCACTCCCACAGTGCATTAAGTTAAACTCACAAAATTTTCTCCCGGCAAGATTAAGCAACTCTAAAAGACGTATATTCAGTCATAGTGCATCAGTGTTATTTTTGATGAGCTTCATGAGAAATAACTTAAGTTTTTTGTTCCGATTTTGATCTGTGAGGGAAGCGGGCATCAGTCGTGACTCACTGATGGGATTCAGGGGCAATTGTAAGGAACTTTTCATCCCTGGCCAGTCGAGGCTTACATCATAATGAAGCAGAACTTAACAAGTAGAGAGTTTCATGCATATTTAAGTTTTCACGTGCAGTCATTTAAGTTCTTATTATAGTAAAGCAGAACTTTTCGTGTTGAGCCAAGTAGATGTTACAACGTACAGTTAAGTGGAAGTTATCACGTACAAAATACAGTCAAGTAGAAGTTACCACTTACAAACGAGAAGTTTTCACGTACAAAGCAGAAATTAACATGTTAATTTCTACTTGGTACGTGAAAACTTAGTGGTACGTGCACGTACCGCCAAGTAGAAGTTACCACGTACAGTTAAGTGGAAGTTTTAACGTAAAGTTGAAGTTTTCATGTACGGTCAAGTATATACAAGTTACCATGTACAATGAAACATAAATGACCACGTACAGAGCAAAACCTACCCTATACAAAGCTAAAATTTTGACGTACAGAGTAGAAGATACCACGTATACTCAAACAAAAATGTTACTTGGTACAGAGAAGTTTCCACGTGCAGTCAGACAAGTGTTCACGTAATCGTTACCAGTGAAGAACACATTTCTCAACCTCAGCACCGTAATTATCGCCTCCGGATAAATTGTCAGAATCTTGGAAATATCGTTGTGGTATTATATTGATATACTGATGTGGGAGGATGAGTGATAGATGCTGCACAAGTCCTTGACATGTATTCTGAAATACTTTGCTCTCACGTCACGACAGTTTTTAAAGCCCACAGAGATTATCAACCGGGTTCTCAAGAGTGTTTAACCTAGTAATAATGTAGAAATCTGTCATTAGAACCGTGAAAACACCCTTAAAAATCCGTGTAACTTCAACTAGATTCTTGAATGTATACGTAGTGGACGTGCGGCGCAGAATACGGTCCCTGATTCGTGAAGCTAGACTCTCTATCTATAATTGTATGTATCTGCTCATCCTCCCTCTCCAAATTAAAGTGTGTGAACTTACTGCGTCGAAATAACGTTGAGAATGCACAAAATTATGAATAAGATTTAGCAGTGGGATTTTTGGGACCACACACACACACACACACACACACACCGTCTTGACCTCATACGGGCAGGACGTGTGACCTTGGCGCTCTCGAGCAGCCTCGGCCAACTTGTTGGCCTTCCCCGCCCCCTAGTGATAGTGACCTCAGTTTGTTTTGTTTTTTTACTTTTCTGTTTTCAACTTTTAGCGTTTAGTTTGAGGCTCGATCTGGTGGGATTGTTGTTTTTGTGAACACTTGCAGCGAATGCGTGTGATACATAAAGAAAAATGAGTGCTTCAGTGCAAACATACGAACGCAATTACCTCCTGCGTCGTAGACGAGGATCTGGGTACCCGCCACCCAACGTGATACAGTGCCTTAAGTCCTTAAAACTATTTCGAAACCGTGGATCGAGAGGAGGCAAAAGTGTGGTGCGTCCCATCAAGGTAGTGACCTCCAGTGCCAGAGACGACCGCAGGGTGGAGAAGAGGGAATACAAACACTTTGAGGTGCCGAGAACGTGGTATAGTCTTCCCTCACTCCTCTTATTTAATGCAACGTCTCTGGCCAACAAGATGGACGAAGTGATTGTGACGGTGAGATCTACTTGTGCGGACATTGTGGCGGTTACTGAGGCGTGGCAGATTGTTCCTGAGGTGTGCACGATGCAGGACTACCAGCTCTTCCATCACCTCAGGTCAGGGCGCAGGGGGGGGGGAGTGGCCGTCTTCTGCCGCTCTGCCCTCAGCCCCTCACACCTCCCTGTCGATATTCCTGCCGGTGTGGAGGCCCTGTGGGTGAGAGTCACGCCCCCCTCCCATCCCAACAACACGGCCTCCATCATAGTCTGCGTCGTGTACCACCCCCCACGAGCCGCCACTGCACAGTTGCTCACCGCTCACATCATCAACACTGCTGATGCCCTGAGGGTGAGGTATCCTGCTGCCAAGCTGGTCATCTGTGGGGACTTTAACAGATTAGATATCAACGATATCCTACACCAGCTACACCTCACCCAGGTCGTGGACTTCCCCACCCACCAGCAAGCCATCCTCGACCTTATCCTGACAGACCTGGGCCAGCAGTACTCGCCACCCAAGCCGCTGCCTCCCATGGGACGGAGCACCCACCTCTCCATACTGTGGTCACCCACACCCACCACCTCGACCCCCCGGTCAGCTGTCACCAGGACCCACCGCCCCATGCCTGACTCAGCCATGAGGGAGTTTGGGCAGTGGGTGACACAACACCCGTGGACCGAGGTGCTGGATGAGGAGGACGTCCACTTAAAATGGCAAAACTACGTCGCCACTACTACAGCAGCCTTCCACCACTACTTCCCAGCCAAGAGCGTCACAACGCACCCGTCTGATGCTCCCTGGATGACGCCCCGCATTAAAAGACTCATGCGTCAGCGGACCTGGGCGTTCCACTCCTGCCCGGTCCTTTACAGGAAACTAAGAAACAGAGTAATCAGGGAGATTAAGAATGCAAAGGCAAGCTATTACCCAGACAAGATACACCACCTCAAGCTGACCAACAACAGACAGTGGTACGCTAAGATCAAAGCTTTGTGTGGCTTACAAAAGCACACTTCATCTCTTCCTTGCACCTCACACCTTCCTGCTAATCTCGCGGCTCAGGAGATGAACGATCACTTTGCTGCTATCTGTCAAACCTTTCCTCCCCTCCACACCACTCCGCTTCCTGCCTATCTGCCCGCTCCCTCCCCTCCACACACTGTCCAGGCGATGGATGTTTTTAAGAGAATACTTAAATTTAAACCAAGATCCACCACACCCACTGACCTTCCTATAAAAATTTACAAGGAATTTGCTGTAGAGCTAGCAACACCGCTATGCTCCATAATAAACGCCTCACTCTCCCAACACTCTTGCCCCGCGGACTGGAAGACATCTTATGTCACTCCCATCCCCAAAACTTCCAGTCCTCAGTCACTCAATGACCTCAGGCCAGTCTCTATCACCCCCATCCCTAGCCTTATTTGTGAAGATTTTGTATATGACTGGGCATACACCAAAATTTGTAACACCGTGGATATCAGACAATTCGGAAATATTAAAGCCACCTCCACCTCACATTACCTGACCAGCTTCCTTGAATTCATCCACAGCCACCTGGACAAGCGAAACACCTCTCTAGCTGTTGCTTTTGTCGACTTCAAAAAAGCCTTTGATCTAGTTGATCACACTGTTGTCATCAGCAAGGCAGTAAGTCTGGGTCTCCCTCCTAATCTGATAGCGTGGCTAGCCGACTTCCTCACAGGGAGACGTCAGGCCGTTCGCTATCAGGGCTCTGTCTCTAATTTCCAACAGCTGACATGTGGAGTCCCCCAGGGGACCAAGATGGGTCCTCTATGCTTCCTCCTCCTCATCAACGACGCCCTCACCGACACCCCCCATCGCTGGAAGTATGTGGACGACTGCACCGTGGGCGTCCCAGTTTCCAACAAGAACCCGGACTACTCGCCACTGCAAGCAATTCTGGAGCGACTGCAGACGTGGACAGAGGAGAGCAGGATGACCATCAACCACAGCAAAACTGTGGTGATGCATTTCTGTACCTCCTCTGTACCAGTGCCCCCCTCCCCGGCTCACAGTGGGCCCTCACCCCCTCCAGGTGGTCCAATGTGCCAAGCTTCTCGGAGTCACGGTGGACGACCAGCTGACCTGGAAGCAGCATGTCGCCAGCACCGTGAGATCAGCTACCTACAGGCTGTACATGCTGCGCAGACTCAGGTCGCTGGGGACGCCGACAGATGAGTTAAGGGGGGTGTACCTCACCTTCATCCTCCCCAAACTCATGTACGCCTCCCCAGCGTGGTCCTCCTCCCTCACACACACTCAACAGCTACAGCTAGAGAGTGTGCAGAAAAGGGCGTGCAGGGTCATCCTTGGCCCTGCATACACCACCTATGAAGAAGCCCTGACCACCCTGAGTCTGTCCAGAATATCCACCAGGCACCGAGAGGCTCTGGAGAAGTTTGGGAAGGGACTACTGCATCATCCGCGTCTCAGAGACATGCTGCCGCCCGACGCGCCTCGCCCTGTCCGTGCCACCAGACACCACAACAAAATAACGCCCCTGAAGGCGCCGCGCACGGACCGGTACAGACTCAGTGCGATTCCCACCATGGTGCGAGCCATCAATCAATAGTATTTCCCTCCTAGATTAGTCTTACCGTTAGGATTAATGTTAAGTTTTTCCCCATCCCCTATGTACATTTTCAGTTTGTCAACTGCCTAAATAATAAACCGTTTATTATTATTATTATTATTACACAGAGAGAGAGAAATGCACCACTGATCAAGCGAGAGAGAGAGAGAGAGAGAGAGAGAGAGAGAGAGAGAGAGAGAGAGAGAGAGAGAGAGAGAGAGAGAACACATCACACACACACACACACACACACACACACAGAAATGCACCACTGATCAAGCAAGAGAGAGAGAGAGAGAGAGAGAGAGAGAGAGAGAGAGAGAGAGAGAGAGAGAGAGAGAGAGAGAGAGAGAGAGAGAACACATCACACATACATTTCAGTCTTCGTGTCCAAATATCCACGTAATTAAACCAAGAAAATCCCAGTCCAGATCAATAGAACAAGCTGGCTATCTCTCACATACGGCCTCTTATCACCTGCGTGCCATTACCAGGCCAGGCACTGATATAAGAAGTCTGCGCGGCGAGGCGAGAGGCTCGTAATGATAAACACAGTGGATTCTCCTCGTAAGGACTATTTTCCAATGCCACGGAGATAATTAGTAGTGTTCTCATTGGTGTTCCTCTCTTGTAAGGACAATTTTCAAAGACCATAGCGATAATTAGTAGTGTTCTCATTGGTGTTCGTCTGTCATAAGGACTATTTTCAAAGACCATGGCAATGATTAATTGTTCTCATTGGTATTCCTCTCTCGTAAGAACTATTTTCTAAGGCCACAGAGATGATAAATAGAGATTATATTTGCTTCTATTGGTAATGCAGAATAATGTTAAACTATCATTAAATTCATAGAAACAACCTTGAAAACACCAACAGCTTCCAGGGACTGCCACGTATTGGTTTGATGGTTTCTTGCAGATTCCCTTTTTGTTCTTAAGTTCTTGTGTTTTTACCAGGGCCTGTTAAAAGTACACTTAAGACGCTGAAACGCATAATAAACTAGCGGAGTGCGAGGTACTGGTGGCTGCCATAGCACTCAGGTCGAGATATAGGTGGGCATGTGGAAGGATGTATAGAGATAGCAGGCGAGTGTAGGTAGGTACGTTGTGGTAGTGGTGATGATGGTATTGGTGGCAGTAGTAGTAGTTGTTGTAGTAGTAGTAGTATGTAGTTGGATGGATAGATAGATAGTAATAGTAGTAGCTGTGGTAATATTAGTGGTCTTAATAATATTAATGGTGATAGTAGTTGCAAATTTCAGACTATCTTTCACATTTAATAAAAAAAAAAGACTACTCCCTCACTTCCCGTGCTTTATGTAGATTAGATAGTATAGCAAGTGACAAATAACCTCGTAAGGGCCAACAGGTCTACTGTTGTATATACCAATGCCTTTTTTATAAGCCGGGTTAGGCAACAGTGAACACTAAGGCGACATTATTGTTCTATAGCTAATCAATTGATTATCTCCATTACACACACACACACACACACACACACACACACACACACACACACACACACACACACACACACACACACACACACACACACACACACACACACACACACACACACACACACACACACATTGACATTTTTTTCTTCCGTCACACAATATCTTCAGATCTTGACATTTCAATTTTTATTTATTTATTTTATTTTATTTATTTATTTATTTTTTTTTTCGTTTTCTTTTGATTCTTCACACTCGCTTGCTGCGCCGCACAGAGTAATCTGACACTGTGCGGGGTACTACTACTACTAGTAGTAGTAGTAGTAGTAGTAGTAGTAGTAGTAGTAGTACTAGTAGTAGTAGTCGTAGTAGTAGTAGTAGTAGTAGTAGTAGTAGTACCACCAAAGATGTTATAAAGATAGGTTGAGTGTTTTTATTTATTTTATTTATTTTACATATTTTCGTCTAACCTTCACAGAAAACGTGATTCACAACAACCATAAACCTTTCCTTCTTGGATGAGTCGGTGGTAAAAAATATCTGTGAAAATAATAATAAGGATAACAATAATAAAAATATTAATGGCATTAAGTATGTTGATTACATAAATATTCAGAAGAAAGTTGAAATTATGGAACATTTTAACATGTACTTGGTACAAAAGTTATTTGCTGTGGGAGCCTTCGTGTATAGGCTACTCTCCTGCCTAAAACTTCCATAAGAAGGTTATATTTATATTACAAAATTACACACGTTAATGTAGCATCCTCGTTTTTGCTTTAGTGCTGAACAGCCTTCTCACTAATTGTCATACAGACGGTTCTCACTCGCTTTCTTCCACGTCTTCCTCTCCACGTATCGCCCTCTTCCTTACATTTGTCAGGGTGTGTTTGGCTTTAGATAAGGAATGATTGCATAACTTCTCCTTTCTCACCGAGGAGCTTCACTCAGTCCTGACAAGTTATGGCCCTTAATGGCGCCTTATGTCGACTAGTTTTAAAGAGGCTTAGTGGAAGTTATTTGGGTTTTCAAGAATATTTTCAATAGTTATAGCTTAATAGGCTCTATTAAAAGTTATTCTAGTTTTCAAGGATGTTTTTATGATTGTAAAGATGTTTGAGAAGTTCTAGCGGCAGTTTTTGGGGTGTAAGTGTGGTTTCATGATTTTTGTGTTTGTTCAATGTATGAAGTTATCGGGATTTTCAAGGATGTTTTATTGAGTTTTGTGATAGTTCGTCAGCTTTATTGAAAGTTATCAGAATGTTCAAGGGTGCTTTCATGACTTCACTTTTATTTTTATAAGTTATAGCAAAAAGTTAATTGTGTTTTCAAGAATCAAAGTGATACTTTAACGGAAGAATCGAAGTTTTGGGATTTCCAAGGTTGCTTTCTGTAACAAGGATCCCATGCCCTCAGTAGAGAAAACACTCATGAGAAATATTGGAGTTCATTGAAACATGCCGCACCCTTCTCTCTCTCTCTCTCTCTCTCTCTCTCTCTCTCTCTCTCTCTCTCTCTCCTCTCTCTCTCTCTCTCTCTCTCGTGACATGACTGAATCCAAGACTGCTATGTGCAGTCATGTTATGTCTCTGCTCAATGCGTTAAGTAGCAATGAGAAGGAGGAGGAGGAGATAAGGAAAGAAAGGGTGAGAGAGAGAGAGAGAGAGAGAGAGAGAGAGAGAGAGAGAGAGAGAGAGAGAGAGAGAGAGAGAGAGAGAGAGAGAGAGAGAGAGAGAATGTGTGTGTGTGTGTGTGTGTGTGTGTGTGTGTAAGAAACGACCTTGCCCTTGATGTGTGTGTGTGTGTGTGTGTGTGTGTGTGTGTGTGTGTGTGTGTGTGTGTGTGTGTGTGTATTTACCTAGTTGTGCATTACAGGAAAAGAGCTATGTTCGTGCTGTCTTGTCTCCATATCTATAAGCCTCCAGCTTAGCTTTTAATTCATGAATATTCCTTGCTTGAGCCACTGTTTCATCTAAATTGAAGTGTGTGTGTGTGTGTGTGTGTGTGTGTGTGTGTGTGTGTGTGTTGTTGTTGTTGTTGTTGTTGTGGTGCTGGTGGTGGTGGTGACGGCGGCGTTAGCAGCAGCGGCGGCGGCGGTGGTGGTGGTGGCGGTGGCGGTAGTGATAATATTAATTTTTATTATTATTATTGTTGTTGTCATTATTATTATTATTATTATTATTATTATTATTATTATTATTATTATTATTATATTTTTACAATAACAACAACAACAACTACTACTACTACTACTACTATTACTGCTGCTGCTGCTGCTGCTGCTGCTGCGCACCACCACCACCACCACCACCACCAATATTATCAGTAGTAGTAGAAGTAGTAGTAGTAGTAGTAGTAGTAGTAGTATAAAGTTATAGCAGTAGCAATACACATATGGTAACAAGTCCGGAGTAAAGTGGCTTGAAGGGCGGGCAGAGTGAGGGAGGACAGACGTAGTGTAGTGTTCTATATTAGATTTGACCTTGTGTGTGTGGGGGGGCACTATCATAATTACTCACGTGTTGTATACCTTCTTTCTTTTTTTCGCCAGTCACCTGCAGTCTTCTCTTATTTTCAGTTTCACTCCTATACACACACACACACACACACACACCACACAGAGAGAGGAGAGAGAGAGAGAGAGAGAGAGAGAGAGAGAGAGAGAGAGAGAGGAGAGAGAGAGAAGCAGAGCAGACAGATTAAGTATGTATAAAATTAAATAAGGATAATCCCACTTGCTTATCTGCTTAAGTATACCTTGACGTGACGAATAGCGAGAGAGAGAGAGAGGAGAGAGAGAGAGAAGAGGGAGAGAGAGAGAGAGAGAGAGGAGAGAGAGAGGAGAGAGAGAGAGAGAGAGCTGAACACTGATCAAGCAAAGAAGCAAAGTAAGCATGGAAATCAGTGGTCACAGTACAATATGTGTGGGGTTCCTTAGGGCAGTGCATTGTGCCTCCTTAGTTTTTAATCCCCTTAAGACATGCAGTGACTGACCTCCAGGCGTGTTGTCTTGGTTCTCGTGGGTTTTTACCGGAAAGACGATCTCTCCTCACTCTCTCTCTCTCTCTCTCTCCTCTCTCTCTCTCTCTCTCTCTCTCTCTCTCTCTCTCTCTCCTCTCAGCATGACAGTATTGTGTTTGTTGTATTACAAACTAAAGAAAGTAAAATATTATGTGAGAGAGAGAGAGAGAGAGAGAGAGAGAGAGAGAGAGAGAGAGAGAGAGAGAGAGACGGGGGTTTTGATGTATAATTGATTTTATGAACTCATTTTCTTCTCTATCACTACTAATGCACTAATATTTGTTGTCCTGCTTCATCAAGGTCATAATTGGACAGCTGCTGAAAATCATAAGGACTATAATGTTTATGACAATAGTTTTAGTCTTCTTATAACTTCTTATTCTTATCATTTATTAAGTTTTCACTTAAAAAAATTATTCATTATATCTAAATACAATACTCTCTCTCTCTCTCTCTCTCTCTTCTCTCTCTCTCTCTCTCTCTCTCTCTCTCTCTCTCTCTCCTCTCTCCTCTCTCTCTCTCTCTCTCCTCTCTCTCTCTCTCCTCTCTCTCTCTCTCTCTCTCTCTCTCTCTCTCTCTCTATGGGCGTCACTTACAAACTTAGACACTTGAATTATATAAAATACGTGGCACGCTCGAAAGAGAGAGAGAGAGAGAGAGAGAGAGAGAGAGAGAGAGAGAGAGAGAGAGAGAGATTGTGTTGTGTGTGCAATTATATTTATAAAGGAATAATGAATAATTTTTAAGTGAAAACAAAATAAATGATAAGAATAAGAACTCGGGAGAAGAAGAAGACTAAAACTATAGACATAAACATTATATTCCTCATGATTTTCAGTGGGCTGTGCAATCATGACCTTGATGGTGTAGGGCAAAAATAGTAGTAATTCCATGTTTTTTAGTCAATAAGTCAATCAGTTAATCAGTCAGTCTGTCAATCAGTTTATTTTATTTATGTCTGTCTTATGTACAGTAGTTACATATTTACCTTTATATCAGTTGATATCTATGGCTTTCTACATATATCTAACTGCATTTGTATATACCTGCATCCCAAACTGAACTCCCTATCTCTCTGTTGACCTAGCTATCTATCTATCTGTGTGTCTGCCTGCCTGCCTGTCTATCTACCTACCTACCTGTCTGTTTGTCTACCTATTCATCTGTCTATTTGTCTATTCATCTATCTACCTATCTATTTTTTATATCCATCAAACTGTGTATCTTTCCATTTCTCCACCTTTTTTGTGCATGTATTTATGTATCTATGTTTGCATGCATGTAAATGTATGTATCTGTTTGTTCATGTACCAGTCAATCAGGCGACCTAATTACTAAACTCTCAAACCACTTGCCACCCTTTCTAGAACGAGAAGACGCAGGATGAGTTGAAGGAGCTGGTGGCGCGGAAGGAGTTAGCTGAGGTGGAGAGGCTGCTGAATAACCGTCTGTTGTTTGGTACAGCTGGGCTGAGGGGCCGCATGGGGACTGGCTATGCTCAGATGAATGACCTTGTCATCATTCAGACCTCGCAGGTGAGAGAGAGAGAGAGAGAGAGAGAGAGAGAGAGAGAGAGAGAGAGAGAGAGAGAGAGAGAGAGAGAGAGAGAGAGAGAGAGAGAGAGAAAAGCTAATGAGAGACTGCAAATAGGTTGAAAAGATACCTATGTATATTTTTTTATGTAGTAGCCAAGAATAACATAATGGAAGCTGGAAGAAACCTGTAGACCTTTACATGACTCTTCCTATATAATACAAATATATTTATATCCACAAATAATTACTGACCACATGTTTGTCCAGTCTTATAAAGTTTGCTATTGACTGCACTAGGAATCTGAGTACCAATTTCCTCCTAACTTCTGTTTAAATATCACTTCATCATTCCTAAATCTGCTATTTCTTGTCTGACTTGACCTTATTCATGACCATTATGAAGTAAGAAACAATGGATACAAGAGAATTAGGATGTTGCTTGGTGTGTAAAGTGTAGTATGTACTTTTTATTGGATGATGAAAGGGACAAATGAATGAAGATCCTATCCATAACCCTTTAATAAGTGAACTCACAGCTGAAGGGTCAAGATGTGAAGTATGCATTGCCTTTCATTACAGTGGAAAGTATAGGCAGTGCAACAAAGATGGAAGGTTACAGTGTGAAGTGTGCATTGCCTTTCATTGCAGTGGAAAGTATAGGCAGTGGTTTGTTGCAGGGCCTGGCCAAGTATCTGACAGCAGTGCACCCTGAGGCCAAGAGTGAAGGTGTTGTGATTGGCCATGACAGCCGCCACAACAGCCACAGGTGAGCAAAGGCATTGAGGAGACTGTTCTCACCCAATATCATCTGTGCTACCTGATCCCATGATCATAAATATTACTTCTGTGGTCATATTCTATCGTATTTAGCCAGATTTTTGTGATTCATCCATTTGTATTTATTTATTTTTTTAAAGATTTGAGTAAAATTGTGAGGCGTCCTGAGAAAAGTTGTTTTTCTAACAGCTACCTGTTTCATTACTGGAGCATCATAGATTGGTTTGTTGCTTATTACTATATTATGTTTATATCAGGTATATCTTATGGGACTAAGAGTGTAGATGATGTTTCATGTTTGCTTTCTTTTGAGGGAATAGCACTACACTTGAGGATTACAAAACTTGGGGTATTGAAAACACTGTAAAATGTTTATTTATTCTGGTTGCATTGCCCAAAACTGTGTATGTGTGCAGCACCAGAGCACCTAAAACTGTGTTTGTGTGTGTGTTGTCCTCATATCTGGTGTGATGCAATGCTGCAGCTATGTAGCGCCGTTGCATCTAAAACTTTGTGTGTGTATGTCTTGGCCTCACATCTGGTGTGACACAACACTGCGGCTGTGAAGTGCCATCACATGTAAAACTGTCTGTGTGTCTTGTTCTCACATTGGTGTGATGCAGTGCTGTGGCCATGCAGTACCATTGCAACTGCCACAATAGTGAAGCACTTCTCATTTATTTGTGTTTTTCTTTGCAATGCTATGATGCCAATACTGGCTTTCCTCTCCCCTTCTCTCACACGCGAGCCAGCATGACTAACAAGTGGTTTATCCACATGAAGAATTTGTATGAACTGTACTACACGGAAATGTGTATACAATGTATAGCAATATGTTAATTTTCACCATCTTTGACACCAGTGGTACGAATGTATGACCCATATGCGATGAAAGTACAAAACTTGAGAAGTTCATGCGTGTAAGTTGGGATGGTAAGAATTTAGGATTTAGGGTGAAATTTATGGATTATGAAACTTGGATACCATGAAATTCGGGGGGTACTGTATATAAATGTGTAGTGCTTTGCCTGGGCCACCCTGAGTGGGATTACTGTCCTAGTATATAGATAGATGTGTTGAGGGAGAAAATGTTTATTGTGAAATAGGGTATTATTTCTACTGTGCTGAGTCATGCTGTTTTGGAGCTCCTTTCATATTACAGGTGGTGGCAATGTATCATTTCCTTTGGACTCAGTATAAATAAACCATTTGCAATATAGGGTGCATGCAGAATTCCTATAATTTTGCTGATATTTTGTGCTACAAATGTTCATTCCATCTCATGACTACCCTCATCTTATCTCCATTATGTATGTATATTTTTCAACTGTATATAACCTGATTTTCACTTCTCTGGGTGTAGCTTATTTCAGAATGTTCCATCTCACTCACTTGATCATGAATATTACTCACATATGTGGCCCTGTTCCACCATATTTAGCCTGATTTTTGTTTAATTATTCATTTATTTATTTATTTATTTTATCTTTTTTTATACTTGGTAGTGGCTAAAGTGACTGATATTCCTCATTACTCAAGTTTCTGTATTATAAATTTACTGTATGTACTCCACTTTCTTTATTTACTGTACTAATTTATTTTCTGTGACACAAGGGTGGTGTTGGGTAAAAGACAGGTCCACATACACGTTCCTTCACCCTCAGGTTTGCAAGACTGGCTGCTGCTGCATTCCTCAATGCTGGGGTGCCAGTGTACCTTTACAGTAAGATAGTGCCCACACCTTTTGTTCCCTTTGGTGTGGTGCAGCTTGGGGCAGCAGCAGGTGTCATGGTCACAGCCTCCCATAATCCCAAGGAGGACAACGGCTACAAGGTTTACTGGGGAAACGGAGCCCAGGTAAATGTTTAAATGTATTGTCTTTCTTTTTATTCTCTTGTATAGTGGTGAGGGTAATGCCCAGCCCAAATTCATCATGGAAATGCTGAAATATTGATCTGAAAGACAGATAAATTGGTCTTGAGAGGTTTTTAATGAGACTGAACCTGTGTCAAGACAGTCACAGAAATGTGAGCATAATGCCTTGCTGGTCAGGTCAAGATGATCACCCAGACCTGAGTGGATTCTGGTCAGCCTTGAATATTCTATTACTACATTGTTGACAATCAGAGAGTTCATTGTTTTCCCTTTTTATAATGATCAAGAGTTTATCAGATGTGAGCCTTGTTTGATAGACTTTTAGCATTCATTATATCAGGCCAAGAGTTATCCTCTATTATTCAATTATCTTTTTTACCTTTTTTAGGGACCAGCACCTCAATGGCTTTTTTTACCCCAGGCCAGTGCCTCTCTTATCTAATAAAAAAAAAAAAAACATTATTTTATTTATTTTGGTATATAAATACTCTGGCTTTCACTTCACACTGCATTCTTTGGTTGAGTCCACATTTCTCCTCAGATCATCCCACCACATGACACTGGAATCCAGCAGAGCATCGAGGAGAATCTGGAGCCGTGGCAGGACGCATGGGATACAGAGAAGGCTGTGGCAGACTCACGCCTCAGTGACCCCCTTGTTGAGATGTCTGGCAAGTACTTCACCAAGCTTTCAGCCTCCATGCTTGACAGGGACATGAACCAAGCATCACCAGTCAGCTTCACAGTAACAGCCATGCACGGCGTCTCGCATGAGTACATGGAGGAGGCTTTCAAGGTCTGCGGGTTTAAGGTGAGGGTTGGGGAGAGGATGTATTACTTCTCCAGTTCTGTGTAACTGTATTTTTTACAGGATGAATTTGAGCTCATTGTGTCTTGCTTTTAGAACCATTTTGTCATATTATTCCTTGAAGCTGTGGATATTTTCAGCACACAAGACATCTTTTCTTGATCTATTGCCCTGTCTCAAAAGCTGAGAGAGAGAGAGAGAGAGAGAGAGAGAGAGAGAGAGAGAGAGAGAGAGAGAGAGAGAGAGAGAGAGAGAGAGAGAGAGAGAGAGAGACAGAGACAGGGAGAGAGAGAGAGACAGAGAGAGAGAGACAGAGACAGAGACAGAGACAGAGACAGAGAGACAGAGACAGAGAGACAGAGACAGAGACAGAGACAGAGACAGAGAGACAGAGAGACAGAGAGACAGAGACAGAGAGAGAGAGAGAGAGAGAGAGAGAGAGAGAGAGAGAGAGAGAGAGAGAGAGAGAATGTATTTACCTAGTTGTGACATACAGAAAAAGAGCTATGCTTGTGCTGTCCTGTCTCCATATCTATTTTTATTTAAGTTTGTCTTAAATCCATTTATTGTAATTGCATCAGTGACTTCCTTGTCCCAATCATTCCAGACCTCTACGGTTCTCTGCGGGAAGCTATTCTTCTTAACATCTCTTCTACAAGCATCCTTTTTCAGTTTTTTTTCTGTGTCCCCTTGAGACTCTTGTATCTGACATCACCAAGTCCTTCCTATTCAACTTCTCCATTCCAGTCATTACTTTGTACATTGTGATTAAATCACCACTCTCTCTTCTCTGTTTTACTGTTATAAGACCCAGTTTTGGCAGTCTTTATGTATGGAGGTAACTTTATTGCTGCTCTTTGTGTCCTTTCCAGTTTTTTTATCGATTTCTTGGTACTAGGTGACCATACCACAGCTACATACTCCAGTCTTGGGCATATCATGGTCACAATCAACTTTTTTTATAATTTCTTCATCCAGATGTGTAAATGCTCTCCTTATGTTTCTCAGAAGGTTATATGTTTCACTTGTAATCTTGTTTATGTGTTTCTCTGGTGACAGCTTATCATTAGTTATTACACCAAGGTCTTTTTCTTCTGTTCTTTTGCTGATTCTCTCTTTCCCCAATGAATAATCTCCCATCTGTCTCTTGCCACTCTTACCAAACTCTCACACTGCATTTCTTTGCATTGAATTTTATTTGCCACTTTTGGTTCCACTCCCAGATCTTGTTTAGGTCCCATTGGTGTGCGATGCATTCTTCCTCTTTTTCTATTTTTGTCAATAACTTTGTATCATCTGCAAGTAAGCTTATGTAGCTGGTTATTTCTTCTGGCATATCATTAATGTACACAACAAACATTACCGGTGCCAACACAGATCCCTGTGGAACCCCACTTAAAACTTTCTTCCAGGCTGACCTTCGATCCTTAATTACTGTTCTCATCTCTCTACCTTCCAGGTTCTCCATCCACTTTAGCAGCCCTTCTTGCAATCCTCAGAGAATCTTTAGTTTCTATAACAACCTTATATGCAGTGCTTTGTCAAATGCTTTTTTTTTTAACATCCAAATAAATACAGTCTGCCCACCCATCTCTCTCCTGTACAATGTCTTTTACTCACGAATAGAAACTCAACAGATTTGTAGTACATGACCTTCCTCTTCAAAAACCAAATTGTCTGTTTGTCAACACATTGTTTTCTTCCAAATACTTGATCCATTTGTCTTTTATAACTCTCTCACATATCTTAGCCACCACACTTGTTAATGACACTGGTCTGTAGTTTGAAGGATCTTCCTCATTTCCTTCCTTGAAAATTGGCTCTATTTCCACTCTTTTCCAGTCTGTTGGTACACTTCCCTCTTTTAATGAATGTATTATGATTTTGTGTATCTTTTCGGACAACTGTTGACTACACTCCTCTAAAATCCAATTTGATACTCCATCTGGGCCTGTTGACTTCCTTATATCTTGGTCCTCTACTATCTTCATCATCTGCACCATAACATTTATTTCAATCAACCGTGCGTCAACTATCTCTACATCCTCCTGCTCCTGAAAATCACTCTCTTGTAAAAACCATCCTGAAACAGTTAATCATCACTTCAGCCATCCTTCCTATCTTGTCATATACCACTCCATCAATTTGTAGTTTATTTATTCCAGCTTTGTTCTTCAACTTCCCATTCACATACTGGTAAAATAATTTTGGTTGGTCTTTACAACTGTCTATGATGTTCTTTTCATAATATCTTTTCTCCTTCCTGCATATTAGTACATATTTATTCCTCTATCCCAAATATTTCTTCCACTGGTCACTTCTTTTATTTTTCCTCCATCTATTCCATGCTCTTTCTCTTTCCATTCTCACCTCACATTTTCTATTAAACCAGTCATTTACTCTAAAACCTCTTGCTTATGTTTTCGGCACATACCTCTCAGTTCCTTCGTTATGTATCTCAAGTAGACTATTCCACTTTTCTTCCACTCCCTTTGCTTCATCAAATTTACTCCAGTCAATCTCCTTGAAGTATTTCCTCAATTCAGTGAAATTTATTTTACTATAATTCCACCTGCCTTTTTCTGTAGTCCTCATTCTTCTTTCCTTCTTCCATACCATCTTCTATACCAAACTCAAGTAAAATGTGGTCACTCTTCCCTATCAGGGTCCTGTAGTTGAGGTCTTCAATAATTTCTGGTTCTTTTGTAAACAATAAATCCAATCTTGAGAGTTCTTCATTTGTTCTGAATCTGGTATTTTCCTTCATCCACTGTGTTAGAACATTATCCATTATTAATTTCAGCAACCTGTTTCCTCATGACAATTCATTTCCTTCTGTCAAACAATCCTCCCAACACACCTCCTTATGGTTGAAAGCCCTCATCAGAATTATATTGTCACTCTTTGCAACCAAACTTTCCATACGTTCACTTGC
>NC_087187.1:10182500-10192500 GCF_035594125.1 Scylla paramamosain
TCAGAGCAGATGGGTTAAATGGTGATATTATTCCCAGGTATGGTTATCACATCTGTAACAACTCCTACTACATCTGTCATGACCAAGACACCATCAGAAATATGTTCAAGAGGATGAGAAACTTCTCTGGGAAGGACACAGTGAGTTACTATTAATGCAGCAGTGGGTTTTTGAGAATGGCACAGTACTCTTTTTTTCTATTAAGTATAGTATTATTTTGAGGTACCATTGTATTCCCAATTTCTTTATTTTTATGGGAAGAGTAATAATGCAAGGTTTAACCAGTCTTCACTCTTTCACCTCTCTCTCACTGGTAAACGTTGAAATTTTCCCTGATTCTACATTTCTTCAGTCATATGTCTTGCACTGTTTCAAAAAAGGAATATCAAAACACCTTGGAACTAAAACTAAATTAGCCAGCCCTCCTCGAAACACTTTTCTCTAAGCATTTTTGGAAGCTGTAATCAAACAGGCTTTTTTTCAGATTTTTGTTGTTGCAGGCAACCCTCCCCTACATGTAAGAAAATTATACATAAAATGAGTCACCATCACACATTAGACATCATATTCTTAATATCAGCTTATTCAAAGCAGAATTCCTCCTTTTGCAGTACCCTGAGAGTGTTGGCAATGGTCGTTTTAAAGTGGCTTCTGTGAGGGACCTTACTACTGGGTATGACTCCTCCCAGCCTGACAAGTGTGCAGTGCTGCCTGTCTCCAGCTCTAGTGAAATGATTACCTTCACCTTTGGCAATGGTTGTGTCTTGACACTAAGGACCAGCGGCACAGAGCCCAAGATTAAGTATTACTCAGAGATGTGTGCCACTCCTGACCAAGGGTAAGGTTGAGGCTGTGTATATGTAATACATATACACACTTTGTGTGTAGATGTATTTATTACTAATTACAAATTAATGAAAATTACTCAAGTCACACAGTATATCTGTTTTATCAACTTAACTGATTGTCTACAGTCTCTCTTATCATTGCAATGTTGCATCTCTTGCTATCTTCTACTGCTATTTTCACACTAACTGCTCTTCTGATTTTGCTAACTGTGCCTCCCCTCCTCCCATGGCCTTGCTGCACGAGACTTTCTACTTTCTCTTGCCCCTTTTCTATTCACCTCCCTATTGCAAGAGTTAACCAGCTTTCTCTCTCATTCATTATCTTTCATGGTAAGCTCTGGAACTCCCAGCCTGCCTCTGTATTTTCTCCTTTGTATGACTTGAAATCTTTCATTTCAAGACATGTAGTCTCCAATTCTTGACAATCATGTCTGACTCTGTTTGGAGACTGGCACCTCATTGGGCCTTTTTTTTTTTTTCTTTTAATTTTGTTGCCCGTGGCTGATGCCCCTCATACATAAAGAAAAAATGAATAAATAAGTAAAAAGCATATATAACCAATGTATATTAAAAAGTTAAGATTTTTTAACTTATTCCATTATCATATCATTTCATCTCATTTCAAGGAAAACTTTAAACATCAACAACTTTGATGATTTCAGTGATTTATAATACTGAGTTCTGGAAATTAAAACCTATCATGAGAAATATTTGGCATTTAAATATTGATTGATTGATAAAGTTTTGACCACTTAGTATATATGGGGTAAGGCCAGGTTATAAATACCTTAGTTTGGGCAACCACACAGAAAGCTAAGTACCTATCAGTGCACAGGCCTGAGACTAAACAAGTACTTAGCTGGAGTTGGGTGTGAAATGTCTGCCATGATGGTAATAAGCTGAGTTGAAGAAGTGGAGCATTGATTGAATGCTGGCTGGAGTCTAACTGACTCACTGCAGATCGAGTGGAATGATAACGGTTTGCTTCAGGAGTGTGAATCTGCCCAACTCGAATCCTCATTGGTTCATGCACTTGTTAGGGTGGAATTTTACATTTGAATTGACTAATACCCACCAACATTAAATTCTCTGTTGGAACAATAGTTCTGACAAAGTGTTTGCAGGCATTGGAAGGTTCTGAAGGTGGAACTTAGGGACAGTTGATTGGTTGATCAATTGACTGATTTTTTTTTTTTTTCCTTCAGTAACTGAACAGTAAAAAATCACTCAGGTCATGGTATGGTCATGGTAATCATCTTGACCAAATCAGTAACTTGCAGCATTTGTGTTTCTTTAAATATTATTTTAGGGGTTCATTTCTCAGCAAGAGCCTCTTGAGGCCTGTTTATCTTCCCTTCAGATATATTCCTCAGTGTTTCTATGATATCTCAGAAGGAAATCTGATATTTACAAGGACTAGATGACTCTGGAAATGGAGTTTAGGAATCAGTTGATTGCTGACTGATTGATTGATTGATTGATTGATTATCTATAGGGATTGTAAGACTGGAAGTGTAATTTGAGTACTATCTGTTTGATTGATTAACTGGTTGATTGTTTACAGGGACTGGAAGGCTCTGGAGGTGGAGCTTGCAGACCTAGTGAATTGTGTAGTGGAGGAACTGATGCAGCCAAGCAAGAACAGCCTCATTCCCAAGGCAGACTAAGAGGCCTTTCGCAAACCATGACCACATGTCAGCTCGCATCTATTCAGATTAAATGAGTGGATAAGTCTGTGCCTCTTCTTTTCTTGACCATTAAAGGAGATTGGTTTTTCATTGAATTATATATAGTAGTTCATGTTCTTTCCTTTATGCATGGTGGAGAGGTTTATTCTTGTAAATCTAGATGGATGATGAGCTCAGTGTCTTGGAGAGTGTGGTGAAGTCATGTTTTCTCAGTATTATAGGATCTGTGTTCAGTTTTTGAGCACCATAATTCTTGCTGGTCTTTTTAAGTGTGCGTAGCCATGTACTGTGAATTGCTTTGTGATACTGTCTCTCAGGAACTGTTAATACATTACCTAACTGTGTGTGAAGAAAAGTATAACATACTTAGAACTTATTGGCTGAAGTTCATGAGTTTTTCCTAATGTTCCTTATGGCATTTAAAGAAGAATGTACTATGTTTTATATCAAGCTAGTGTATTTTACTGACCATTCATGCAAACACATTTTTTTGTGTTAAACAAAACCACTAATTTTGTTAAGTACAGAATGACACCTCATGAATAATATGACTGGCTGTAAAAACACATTTTCAGCATCAGCAGGCAATGAACTAATGCAGTATAAATTACATTACCAAAATCAGTGGTACTTCAATTTTACCATCATTAATACTGTCTGTAAGAAAGCTTTACATTGGATATTGACCAACTCATTATTACAGTTACCCAAGTGAATGAATCAAAGCATCCAGCTGTGTGTGTGTGTGTGTGTGTGTGTGTGTGCATGCATGCATGAAGGAGGAGAAGCTGGCAAGATCTTCAGAAATATTTCTTCATAGAAATTAAAGATAAAAAACTTTTTCTTCTGTTTTTACTGGTGACAGCCATTGCAGGAAATTCAGGAAATTGTAGTGGATAACACAGTATATGCAAAGCAAACTAATCTCAGCACAGACTGAAGCAGTCTATGTACAGAAGAACATCAATTTAACATGAATCAATTTAAAATTACCAATTTAAAACAGCACCTAAATGAAAGACTATAAACAATTCAAAACAAGTCATTTTTGTTTTTAAGTGAACTGAAATTGGTGCACATTGTTTTCCTGTCTCAAGAACCTTTCCATTAAAACAATATTTCAATTTAGTGAGAAATCAATTGAAAGTGAACTCTTGTGGACCCTAACTTGTGTAAAATTGATGCTCTACTGTATATGTATTTCAGTGATATCAACATGGAACTGCACTTGATTATAGTTTAGAAAGGTATGTTGTTTATGTGGAAGGGGTGTGCTGTAGTATAAATTCTGGACCTGGATTTTATGAAGATTTGCTTTTATAACTGACAGGCCAGATTATTGACTCAGATTATTATATATTTTTCTTTGAGGAATATTGATGTGCAGTGAAAGTTATCATTTCTGTAAGTACAGAATGGAAAAAATGTACTAGTTGTCTCACTGAATCAAAATATATTGCCACTCTTAATGTGGTGCTACCAGCAGTGTTGTATTTTGCCTTGCCACACCTAGAGCATTGTTTCTTGGTAGCACCAGTGAAGAGAGTCTTATTGAGAATGCTTTCTTTTTTATTGTGATGGCATTTTGTATTTTAATGTTAAGTTTTCAGTTTTCATTGCATAAATATTATTCTCTGTCAATATGCTTGTGCTTGAAGTTTGAACTTCTTCATTTAAAACTTGTATTTTTTTTTTTTTGTGTGTGTGTGTGTGTGTGTGTGTGTGTGTGTGTGTGTGTGTGTGTGTGTGTGTGTGTGTGTGTGTGTGTGTGTGTGTGTGTGTGTGTGTTTCATTGTTTAAATTAATATTTTTAGCTTTTAATGCCATCATTCAACTTCTGTTTTGCTTTTGAAGTATGTTTTTAATATCATAATTCACTATGTAAATTGTACATATCTTTAGTTATTGTGTCAGGCTTGAAGTCTTGTTTTCAGCTATAGTATCTCACCTCATTATCATTTACTTGAAATTTCTTGTATTTGAACAGACATACCAGCTTACCAAAGGCAGTGCCATTCACCTACAATGTTGAGTCATTTGAAACTATTCATGTACATCATAGTAATTTATTTGAAGTCACTAAGAAGTGGTGGATGTGGTGTTAGGTATTGGACAGGACACTCAAGATATCTGAATAACCAATGGAGCCATGATGATATCCATGGCCTAAGTGGAGTTCAGTTGACTTTGACTGTCTGGTCACTACATTTAGAGTCATAAGATAGAGTTCCATTTAATCTAATATGGAAGAGGGTGGATGTAGTAGGGTACAGCACTGCCTTGTATGAATCATAACAAGAGACTATTGGATATGTTATTAGGCACACATTTTATTTTTATTTGACTGTATCAGTGCAAAATGTATTGTCCCTCTAGATGAAAGTATTAAGGTTTATTAGTAAAGATTGACTTGAACAATGACTGCACTTTTGTCTTTTTGTTGTAAATTAACTGGCACTTTGGCTTTAAGAATGTGATTGGTGGCTGCCTGGTGAGAAATGTATTAAGTTATTGGTCTTGATGGAAGGAGGTAGAAGTTGTTTACCAAGGTGATGTAAACAGAGTATGTGTAGTGATATTGCTGCAGTGTGGCTTGTGATGTGTCGATATGTGTTTCTAGCATGTGTTGCTTTAAGAAAGATTGTCAGGGTTCCTCTATATATTTAAGGATGTGTTGCTCTAAGGAAGATGGCCATATTTCCACATATATTTCAGCCCACTGCTATTACAAAAGAAATAAATCATCAGTGTCTCAAGAAGGCCGAGATACACACTAATGAAGACAAGTGTTAGATGCAAAATGTCAGAAGGTGGGAATAAACTGTACTGATCAGTGATAGTAACATGTATTTAAGAATGTCATTTAGACTGGACGCAAGTGGCAGGTATGTATGTTTGTATAAATAATAGAGATACAAAAGTGTCATATGGTAGAGATAAGCTATAGTGATGAAAGACGGTAGACTATAATTAAAGAAGGAATGAAAGAACTTACATGAAAACAAGTCAGTTTAAACATATATGAAAGGTAGTTGTAAGAAAGGTACATCTTGTTGCGTAGTTATCTAGCATTAATCACACTGATGTTCAAAGTGTAGTGTATGTATAGGCAAAGACAAGCTTGTTTTGGCCTGGTAAGAATCATTAATCATATGAACTCCTGCATTGATATGTTTACATGAAAAATATTAAGTAACAGAATCACATATTACTGGCTAAACATAGTGAATGTATATAGTCTGATACAAAGTAGGAGCCTGAAACTCATAATTTTCATATCAAAATGGTAATGTTATTTAGTAATTGAAATGTAAAGACCATGAGGTGCACATTGGTGAGTGTACTGAATTATTTATTGGACAGGAGAGGAAAAATGTATTGCTCGTGTCCATGTGTGGTATTTGCTGTTATCATGTCAATGAAAATTCTAGGTTGTATTGCACTCATCACATAAGCTGTTATTTTCATCATGCAGGTTTTCCAAGTTACAGTATGGCACCATCCAAGATGTGTGCTGTGTATAGCTGCACATCAGAAAGAACAGCATTGAAGCTCTGGCAATTCCCAAAAGAAAAAAATCCTGGGATATTTGGAGCCCAACATATGACAGCAATAGTAGAAAAAGTGCAATGAAATGTGACACCCACTATAGTGAAGAGTGTAGGGAGCAACTTGAGGACTTCTGAGGATGCTGCAAAATAGATAGGCAGGAGTTGTAGGATATATGTATGGTGAGTACGGAAAGAGTTGCAGTATTAATAATGGTAGTGATGGTATGTGGTACTGGTGATACTAAGTAGAGTTACAGTAGTAATGATGGTGAATAGTGGTGGTAAAAGGTAGACTAGAGGTTGCAGGAAGTTATAGGAAGAAACAGAATGGAGGAGGTGATGGAGCATGTGTTAGGCAAACATTAAATGGATGGAGAGGTAGGAGAGAGGGCTGTGAAAGGTAGGTGTGTCATAGGATTCTTTGCAAGTCATGAATGTGAGAAAAATATTTATGGATGTAAAGAGAGGTTTAAGGAATAGTATTCTGGTAACACTGATGTATGAATCAGAATCTTTAAGATTATAAAATAGGATGCAGTAAACAAGAGTATGTGCAGCAAGGCATGTAGGGTGACAAGTTGGAAGGTGAGAGCAATTAGAGAGTATGAGAGATGTGAAAGTGGTGAAATGAGTGAAAATAAAGACACGAGTTGATATAGCCATTGTGATAGGATGAACAACAGAGTTTATAAAGTATTTATGAGCAAAGTTGAAGATAGTAATAGGAGAGGAAGGCCACTTGGAAAATGGAAGGATATAGTAAAGGAGTACATGTGGGAAAGGTGTTAGCAGATACCATGTGCTTCAACACAAAATGTTGGGATAGATAGAGGTCTGTTGTGGCCACCCTCTTGGGGCATGCTCCTGGAGGGAGTGTGACATCAGAGAGATAAATAGAGATGTCTTAGACATGGTGTAAGTATGTACAGCAATGATGGTGATGTTTTTGTGGTATCATGAGTGATGGTGGTGATATGGAAGATTCAATGCTGGAGATACAAGAGATGAACATCTTGGGTTTTACATGTACGAGTATGGTAGCATTGTTGGTTGCACTTTAACTCACAAACATGGTCCTCCTACTTTGTGTAGCCTACATACTTTGATATACTGGATCTTATTCTTAACCATTTTGATGTCATATCTTCACTATTATTGCAGGATCTTGTGGAAATTATTAGGATTTTCAAAGATGTTTTCATGATTCTTCTGATAGTTTAGTAATGATTCCATATCATCAGTGAGGAAAAAAAATCCATGAGAACCCAGGTAATTACATTAATTTTTCACCCCTTGAAAATGGCCCTGATGTGCTTCAAAGTGCTTCTAAATATAGGACTTTGTCAAAGATTGCTTATGTTTAGATCATAATTATTTATGCATTCCAGCATTAGATAATCTTAACTGAATGAAAAAGGTAACTGAAATAAATCCAGTAACAGGACTGTCTTGATGCTTGAAATTTGGTAGCAAAGCAGGTGGGTGATGGATCGTAGTCATATATAAAGATCACTCCTTTCCAAACACTCAGATGAAAAGTAGGGACATTATGAGATCCAGGGAGAGGGGATGTGGCTTGGATACTTGTTGTAATTATTGTTATATTTATTATTATTATTATTATTATTATTATTATTATTATTATTATTAATTTATTTATGTATCTATTATTATTATTATTATTATTATTATTATTATTATTATTATTATTATTATTATTATTATCATCATCATCATTATTATTGCCATCATCATTATCATTAGCTATTGGTGATTGGTGATGATAGTTCCCACCCCTGTCACCTAGAGGGAGCCTTGCCCTGCTGTGAGGCTGTGAGTTGACCACTCCAGCAGGAGGAAAGGACTCTGAAGGGACATGTTGCGCCTCTCACATTGCTTTATACATGTCTTGTTATATTAAAAATGACACATATTTAATCTAAACCTATTGTATCATTCAAGTATTCCTCTCAGTATAATCAATGTGGAGGTTGTTATGTTGTGATCAGCTTATCTGATTGTTGATACGAATGTCTAATATTGGCTAAAGAGTGTGGGAGTCCGAGCTGTATTTATTTCTTTTGGTATGGGTTAAGGTCAAGCTTGTAATGTTCCGGTTTTAATACGAATTATTGTATTTTACGTAAATTAATGTATATCATTTGCTTACACCTCTTACTCAAGCCATGCATTCAACTGCTCGATTTGAAAAGATTTTTTTTTTTTCTTTCTTGAGTTTCCTAATGTGCAATCTTGATGGAGAGAGAGAGAGAGAGAGAGAGAGAGAGAGAGAGAGAGAGAGAGAGAGAGAGAGATTAGTTATTAATAGATCAGTCACTGACATATAGAAGGTTAAGTACCCGGCAGGTTAAACAAGAGGACGTATGAAAGGCCCTATTCAACAGTCCCTCGTAGCGACATGGGAAGAATACTGGCCATTACCGAGAGTTCCTCCGCACCTTTGAAAGATACTACCCCCGGCCATGCTGAGGGCGGTGTATGGGGAACACAAGAGAGAGAGAGAGAGAGAGAGAGAGAGAGAGAGAGTGTGACGCTGGACATGCGCGGATTGCAAAAGCTCTCCCCCGTTTAGTTCCAAGAACAGACAGCCGCTGAAGCCACGCCGCGGGAAGATCAGGCCGTCACTCTCCATCCACACGTAAGTTGTGAAGCCTCATGTCCACACTATACATATCTCGTGTAGCTACTCATACAAACACGAGGGAATAACCAGTAAAATGTAACAACCGATACTGCATAGATGAGACAAGAGCAGCTGTTAGCAGGAGTTATTATTTGTTAGAGTTGCAGATGTTGAAAGTAATAGTTGGTATTACAGTTGTTACTGGAATTAGCAGTAGTTGGCATTGAGTAGTAGCAGTAGTAGTAGTTGGTGTTAATTTCTCAGCCGCTATCCAATCTTGGTCAGGCGGACACGCACACACAAAACACACACACTCATGGATCCACGCGCCACCTCTCCGCGGATTCCTGCCAGCGAGTTCGAGGCAGAGTGGTGGGTGGTGGCGGTGTGCGTGACGGCTCTCGTGTGCGGCGCCCTCACCAGCGCCAGACTGTTGCATCACGGAACTTCATCAACGCGAAGCAGCTTCCATACCGCAGCTTCCCGTGTGCTGCTGTGCTCTCAGGCCTCCGCGGGACTCCTGCAGGTGACAGTCTCCTCACCGGTCCTCCTTCTGGCCCTCGCTGATTGTTACAAAGGCAAGGTTAGTAATTTCTTGCTTTTGTGTCAAAAATGATTATTATTCATTTTATTTATTTATTCATTTATTTATTTATATTTTTTTTACATATCCCTTTCGCCTCGTTTTGCTCCATTTTTTTTTTTATATCCTATTCTTATTACTAAGTTTCAGATTATTATTTTTCTTTTCTTTTAATAATTTTCTTGCTAATATTTTTGCCGCGCGACACGATTACAACTTCGTTGTTTCATCGTATTAGGATCTATCAGTCAATCACTTTGTTACGGCAATGAGAGGATTCACTCACGTTCTTCCTTTGGCTGGTCCCGCTAGAGATCATCATAACGGGTCACCCTTCTCCACCTTACTGTCGTTTACGTCTTCTTGATTAAGCTGTTAACCCATCACCCCCATGTTTTCCCTCAGCGTATCCATAAACCTTCTCTTCCATCTTACTCCTCCCTGCCTTTGGGTTAATCTGTTACTCTACGAGTCTATGGGTTCCGTTTCGACTCTTTAGACAAGCGAATGACAATTGGCCTGCAGTCAGCTGTTCCTCCGCTCTAGAGGATAAGATTACCAAGATAATTTTTGGTAAATCATAATATATATATATATATATATATATATATATATATATATATATATATATATATATATATATATATATATATATATATATTTTTTTATTTTTTTTATTTTTTTTT
>NC_087187.1:10195000-10260000 GCF_035594125.1 Scylla paramamosain
ATTTGTTTTATATGCGGTCATATAAAATTCAATTTAAAATCGTAGATTTTTTTTTTATGAGATATTTATTTCAGCGTATTCTGAAGACATTCAGCAATGAAACTATGTTCTGGAATTTCTCCTATCACTCCGAAATATGTTGAAAATGCCACTTGGAAAAAAAGTATAAAATTTCATCCTCATTCGTGATTTTTTCAGAAGCAGCAGATTTATTTATTGTCCAAAATCGCTACATACTTTTATACATATATATGCATGTAAAACATGTGTGAAGTGTTAGTTCTGTATTGCAGAAATTACAGGAGATATTGGCCAAGAAAGTGGGAAAAACGTGTTTTCAGAAAATCACAAATAAAAATTTTTTTGAGTTACACGGCTTGAATGGCAAATTACTTTAGTGTCCCATTTTCTAGTACTCTTTCTTGAGTATGTAGATGATAGAAAACGTGAATTGGTAATGGTGGTCTATAGAAATAAAATTATACACTATATGAATTATAAAAAAAAATAAATAAATAAAATACGTGCTTACACACACACACACACACACACACACACACACACACACACACACACACACACACACACTGAGTAGGCCTATGTTGTGTGTGTGTGCGCTGAGGGAAAGAAAGGTAATATTTCCCCGAGACCACGTGTTCGCCACGCGGATGGGTATACTAGCTGTCAGGCTAGCGCGTTGTAAACCTGTCAGTTTCCTGCCAAGAACCTGTACGTGACCTGTAGGTACTACGACGCCTCGGCCACATGTGTTCAGACTCTATCGAGACATCCCTCTGGTAGGATGTGTTTCTGCTAATAATTCATATGGAGTATAAGTTTGCAAATATTGGATAAAAATTATAGCGCTCTATTTTACAATTTTTCAGTTCAGCATGGATCAAGAAAGACTCAAACAGATGATACAAACGATGAAGGCAATGAATGAAAGGAGGAGGCGATTAGGCCTCCAAGGCTATTTTATAATAAAGACCGATAGATATGTGATGGTGGACGGTCCACCATCACCACCACCACCATCACCAAATGAGCTCCGGGAGAACTCCCCTGAGTTATAAAAAAAATAAATAAATAAATTAAAAAAAAAAAAAAAAAATTGTACACACACACACACACACACACACACACACACACACACACACACACAGAGAGAGAGAGAGAGAGAGAGAGAGAGAGAGAGAGAGAGAGAGAGAGAGAGAGAGAGAGAGAGAGAGAGAGAGAGACTGGGGTGTGACTTTATCGCAGAAACATGATAAGACACAGCTAGGGTAGGTCAAATCTTGCCCATGGTCAGACGCTGAGAGAGAGAGAGAGAGAGAGAGAGAGAGAGAGAGAGAGAGAGAGAGAGAGAGAGAGAGAGAGAGAGAGGGAGAGAGCGAAGGAGTCGCGTGACTTTATCGCAGAAACATGATAAGGCACAGAAAGCAGGTCAAATCCTGCCGCTTAGTCAGACGCAGAGAACCAGTTATTGAGAGAGGACTCTCTCTCTCTCTCTCTCTCTCTCTCTCTCTCTCTCTCTCTCTCTCTCTCTCTCTCTCTCTCTCTCTGTGTGTGTCTGTGTGTGTGTGTGTGTGTGTGT
The DNA here is from genome assembly GCF_035594125.1 of Scylla paramamosain. NCBI lineage: Eukaryota > Metazoa > Arthropoda > Malacostraca > Decapoda > Portunidae > Scylla > Scylla paramamosain. The sequence goes on from NC_087187.1 coordinate 10,196,598, forward strand.
GTCAGATCGTAATGCGGCTGGAATGGGCGCGGAAGGCGTAGCTTCTGGGGGGCAGGGAATGGGTTATATGGCTCATATATGTGTTTCACACTTACCAAGTTGTAGTTCTAGGGCAAAGGAACAATTTTAGCACAAAAATGAAAAATGTCAATCTGGAGTGATTTTCGTCAATTATCTGTGTGGTCCCCTCTTAAGTGATAGTGATTGGCATGGAGGCGTACATTCCTTAATCTTTCTCTCAACCTAAACCTTCAAAACCTTGCTTTAACACAACCTGTTCTGGTGCCATACTTGATAGAGAGAGGTGGCCCACAAAAGGTACTTGAGCCTTCCATCACCTGAATCTCATGCACTGTATATTTTTCCCGGAATCATGCTAAGTCTGTTCTCCAACTACCCAAAAACTCCTTCACTAATAGAAAGTCAAACTCTTTCAAGATCTAACTCCTCTCGTGATTTCTGGCACTAAACCAAAAGCATCTCCAATAACTTTACTTCTTAATCTTTTCCTCGTTTATTTCAATTTGATGGCACAACTGCCATCTCATCTATTTCTAAAGCTCAACTCTGCTTAAACCTGTTCTAAAAACTCTACCTTGGAAGTTTCAGGGTTTGTTCCTCCCTCTCCTCCAGCCTCCGACTATTTCATGCTAACCATTAAGATCCTTCGCAGTGATGCTTTCCATGCCCTCGGTGGCCTTACCCTTGGAAGTCTTATGGACCTGATGAAGTCCCTCCTTTTGTACTTCAAAACTGTGCCTCCATGCTTGTATCTTGCCTAGTCAAACTTTTCCAACTCTGTCTGTCAACATCTACCTTTCCTTCTTGCTGGAAGTTTCCCCACATTTAGCTTGTTCCTAAAAAGAGTGACCGCACTTATTGCTTTAATTTCCTGCCTCTCTAAAGTTTCTGAATCTGTCCTCAGTGGAAGATTCTTAAATATCTATCACTTCACAATGTTATTTCTGATCGCCAGTATGGATTCTGTTGAGGCTACTCTTTTGGTGCTCTAGCTTTCCTTACTAAGTCTTAGTCAAACTCTTTTAGGTTGGATTCACACGAGCCACTTTTTGTGGTCAGTGGCCACCACAAAACAATGGTCAAATATAGAACACACATCTTTATGGCTCTATTCACACAGGCCACTTTTTTTTAGCAGCCACTAAAAAGTTGTGAGTTGTGGCAGGTGGAGCCATGTTTCTGAACACACTGCTGTGGCTGGCCACAGTAGCCAGCGATAGAAACCGTTATTTCAAATGGCAGCATACATACGAGCCACTATCACTTACCACCACTCTGCCTCCCGCTCTTTCGCGCTCGTGTCCTGTCTGTCGCAGAGTCAAGTAGTCCTTTCCGTGAGAAGAATGGCTAGAGTTGTTCGACTGTGAAATATTAATCACAGAGGTGAAGAAGACACCAGCACTTTATGATCTGAATTTAAAGGAATACAGTGACAATAATATTAAAGAAGAACACTGTGGAATGCTCCACGCAATAATTAGTTACTAACTATGGGGTACACCCAGTACTTTTTGCACTTTTTGTGCTTCATCTTCACAAAGAGAGCGCAGATGGCTGCTATTTTCACGAGATCCATAATGTCAATGACTTCATTTGTGGCCGCCACTGAATGGCTTGTGTGCGTTGTGGTCCTGCTTACCATTTTTTCGTAGCGATAATTTTTTATGACGAGAATTTTTTGTAGTGGTCACTGACCAAAAAAATTGACTCGTGTGAATCCAGCCTTAAGATTTTGGTGAAACTTTTGCTGTTGCCTCAGACACATCCAAAGCTTTTGATAGAGTCTAGCACAAAGCTTTGATTTTCAAACTACCCTCCTACAGCTCCTATCCTTCTCTTTGTAACTTCATCTCAAGTTTCTATTCTAACCGTTCTATTGCTGCTGCGGTAGACGGTCACTGTTCTTCTCCTAAGTCTATTAACAGTGGTGTTCCTCAGGGTTCTGTCCTGTCACCCACTCTCATCCAATTAATCACCAATGATCTTCTAAACCAAACTTCTTATCCTATCCGCTTCTACGCTGATGATACCACCCTGCACTTTTCCACGTCTTTTCTTAGACGTCCAACTCTTCAGGAAGTAAACAGCTCACACAGGGAAGTCACAGAACCCCTGACTTCTGATCTCTCTAAAATTTGTGATTGGGGCAGAACAAACTTAATATTGTTCAATGCCTCAAAAACTTAATTCCTTCATTTATCAACTTGACACAACCTTCCAGATAACTATCCCCTTGTCTTCAGTGATACTCAACTGTCCCCCTCTTCTACACTGAACATCCTTGGCATGTCCTTTACTTTTAATCTAAACTGTAAACTTCACATCTCATCTCTAGCTAAAACAGCTTCTATGAAATAAGTGTTCTGAGTCGTTTCCGCCAGTTTTTCTCACCCCATAGCTGCTAACTCTGCACGGGGGCCTTATCCGTCTGCTTATTGAGTATGCTTCACATATTCTGTTGGGGCGGTTTCCACTCATACTGCTCTTTTAGACGGGGTGGAATAAAAAACTTTTCGTTTTATCAACTTCTCTCCTCTGTCTGTCTTCAGCCTCTCTCTCATCGCCACAATGTTGCATCTCTAGCTATCTTCTACCGCTATTTTTATGTTAACTACTGTTCTGATCTTGCTAACTGCATGCCTCCCCTCTTTACGCGGCCTCTCTGCACAAGGCTTTCTTCTTTTTCTTACCCCTATTCTGTCCACCTCCTTAATGCAAGAGTTAACCAGAACTCTCAACCATTCATTCCTATATCTAGTCAACTCTGGAACTCCCTGCCTGCTTATGTATTTCCTACTTTCTATGAGTTGAACTCTTTCAAGAGGCAGGTTTCAAGACACTTGTCCTCCAGTTTTGATAATCCTTTTTAATCTCTCTATAGCGACTGGCACTTTAGTGTTTTTTTTTGTTCTTTTTTGTTGTCCCTTTTACGTAAAAAAAAAAAAATGGTTGTGTAGAACCATAGCTAGACTGCCATGGACACGACCACCTTAGCTCATTACACACAAACACCTGTATGCCATTATTTTTATTTGTTCATTCCGTTCATTCACTTCTTTATTTATTCTTCTTCACTTATATTTCTGGCACCCTTCAAAAAAAAAAAAATTCTTTCAGTGAATGCAACTCATTTTCTGTAAAGGCACAAATTTGCCAGACTGATGGAAGAATGGGAGGGCCTCGGCTATCCTTTCTTCAGTTGATTGAAAGAAAAATGAGAGAGAGAGAGAGAGAGAGAGAGAGAGAGAGAGAGAGAGAGAGAGAGAGAGAGAGAGAGAGAGAGAGAGAGAGAGAGAGAGAGAGAGAGAGAGAGAGAGCGCAGTTAAATAATTTAAAGCAGCAAGTTCAAAACAAGAAAGGACAAGTTTTGTTGTTAAGTGGTAATTGATTGATAAAAAAAAAAAAAAGGGAAGTGGGAGGAAGACGCCGCAACAGTGGTCATATGGTGCACATGTTGAGGTGATTAATGCGGTGATGGAGGGAGGAGGAGGAAGACTCAGACCGTGCACAATGCGTCGTTTAAATGGAGAAGCATCAAGCTGCCTTAACGTATCTAGTGGTGTGCCTCAAGGGTCGGTATTTAGGCCAACACTCTTCGTAATAAATATAAATTATTTAGAGATCTCTCAAAAGTAACGAAATTCGCAGATGACACAAGGTTAGGTGTTAAGGCATCATGCGATGAAGACTGCAGTAAAATTCAGAAGGATCTTGACAGACTAATAGAATAGAATGATAAATGACAGATGTCACTTCAACGTAGAAAAAATGGAAAATTATGCATACTGGTGATAAGAATCTACTAAATGCGCGGTCAAGAGCTATTGACTATATATATATATATATATATATATATATATATATATATATATATATATATATATATATATATATATATATATATATATATATATATATATATATATATATATATATATATATATATATATATATATATATATATATATATATATATATATATACTCGTACATATAGTCAATATTTGACTATATACAGCTTTTATGAAGCCACACCTGGAATACAGTGTACAGTTCTGATCATCAAATTACATAAAAGATCAAAACATACTAGAAAGTGGTCAACGACAAGCAACAAAACAAATCCCTACTTTACAAAACTTATCCTAAATCCCAAAAATTAAAGCGGTGAGACATGTTCTCTCTCAGTAAGTGAAGGATAAGTGGGGATTTAATTGAATTTTTATTTATTTATTTTTTTTTTGTAAATACTAAATGAATTTAATAGAGTAAATGCTGAAAGATTATTCCATAGAAATTACATCGCAATCACTAGAGGCAACGTTATGAAATTAAAAGGACGAAAAATGTAGCACAGATTTTTTATTTTATTTTATTTTATTTCATTTTATTTATTTATTTATTTATTTATTTATTTTTTTTTTTTTTTTGACTATTGGGCACTGGAATAAACTACCAGCATCGGTTATTAACACGAAAACTTTAGATAGTTTCAAATCCAGAGAAACAGGACTGTACTAACAAGAAATCAGTCAACCTCTAATTGTCCTGATTTTTTTTCATATTCATCTGATTCGAATATTGGCAAAATATCAGCGGCGTTGGAAGTGTAATGTATTGCTCTTTTCATCCTTTACTGTAAAATTTCCATATACAGATTTCTTGTGAGGTACGTACATGGTGATCTCTTTTAACTGTTTTCCTGCGCACATATCACAACCGCAAACATTACCATCACCATCATCACCACTACCAAGACATTTTCCTTGTGAGGAAGTAATAGTGTTTTATAACTGTCACGGGCGGGGAGGAGGAGTTGTTTAATTAATATTACAGAATTTCTTTTGATATTAAAATTCAATTTGATTAATTATCATTATTAAGTGTGACGGTAATTTTGTTAATGTTTTGTTTACTTTGTTTATTGTTTTCAACTTTAGTCTGTTTGGTTGTTAAAATTAAAGGTAGCTGCCACCAGCCATGGGTTTATGCCTAGTACATTTATCTTTGTGTGGTATGGTAGCATTGCTCTTATTAATTAGCTGGGGTTCTATAAGGCACTGGAAAATTCCATCTTAAAAGATGAATTTTTATTTGATGTATATATATATATATATATATATATATATATATATATATATATATATATATATATATATATATATATATATATATATATATATATATATATATATATATATATATATAAAACAAAGGCTTCATATTATTTTTCTCAGAGTACACAATGGTTTATCTAGTAGATTATTCTGTTACCTTGGAGTTGTGGGAGCCCTATGCTAGAGAAAGTGACAATGCTCCTGATCAGTTGATGAAAAAAATAAATAAATAAAAAAAAAATAATAATAAAAAAAAAAAATAGTGTGGCCAGAAGTTAGTCCTAAACAAGGGTTACATTAAATTTCGGTTTTGAGCATTCTAATTTCAGTGTGGGTGTTACATCAAAATATTGCGTATCACTGGTGTAATGATTAATACATAATCAAAAGAAAATTTTACCTAACTATCCTGAATTTTAAGTTTACATCTTAAAGTTATTTCCCCTTAAAACTAAATGGATGACTGGCCAGGGAATTTACATGTTCTTTTCTCTGTCAACAAGTAGTGTGTTTAGCGTCTCACACAAGTAATTATTTTATAATAGGCACAAATGGTTATTCTCGTATATGTAGACAAGTTTTATAAACAATATAAGATTCTCGGGACAACGTGATGCTCATACCTGTCAACAAGCAGTCTCTTTAAGGTCTGTTGGTGGCCTGGAGTCGGCCTCATATAGGCCATCTCACACTACAAGCTAGTTCGCTCCACTGGAATACCATTTTTTTTTTTTTTGCGATATCCCTTAAAGTTAATACTCCTTCTTTGCTCTCAGATTGTTCTTGAAAATCTTAGCTAATGGCCCTACACACTGCCAGAACCTAACTCTTTCTATTAACAAGTTTAGATCTCAAATGTAATGTTCAGAATTTCTCCATAAATACGTACATAGAGTTATCATTTCCTGCAAGTTTTTACTTAATCTATAGCATCTTGAGAAAGGGATTTTTTTTTTTATCTGACTTGTTTAACAAAAGCCAGGAACACTGGCTTTCCGGTTTTCACATATCACTGGCGTCAGCAGGGATGCTGTATTCTTCCTCACCAAGCCAAGATCTCAATTCATATATATATATATATATATATATATATATATATATATATATATATATATATATATATATATATATATATATATATATATATATATATATATATATATATATATATATATATATATAATTTTTCAATTTCTAGATTATAATTTAAGTTAATATCCTTCTCTTAAATTTTTACTGATCTCAAAAATATATACAAAGATTTATTTACGAATAAAGAAAATACTTAGAGATGTTTTATCGTTCTTTTATGATAATCAGACTAAATAATTTTTCGTGATCATTACTGAATGACGTTATCTTCCATTTCCCCTGTATTTAATTTAACTTTCTTTTACTTTTTGTCCCATGACATAATGAATACTCAAAATCAAAGTCAGTTATAGAAATGAGTTTCACAAATTACGAGTCTGATTTAGCACACGCTCACTTTGATTAAGTTTGGCTGAAATAACAGCATAAGTCGTACTGAACGTTCAAGGCATAAGAATACGGGGGAATGTGTAAGAAACCAGTAAGTCTATACGTGACATTCCTTCTGCAATTGTACACATGTCTGTCATCCATCTCTCATTCTTATCTACAGATGTGTGTAATCTCAAATCTCATTTGTCTTTGTATTAACAATCTGATGGTTGAGGTTTTTCCCAGTCATTTACCACCACATTAGAAAACTTCCGGACACGTTCAATTAGGCCCTGTAATTAATACACATTTGAGTTAATATATTTTCTTGTCTTACGTAAATGTGGCACACACAATTCAAACTAAAATTACGAGATGAGATTAATAGCTCGCTGGGTATCATTCATTACAGAAATTAAGAAATGACCGAAATCGACCCAATAACCTCTTCCAAATGCCGCTGACCACATCCTCGACTTCCACAGGTGTCTGCGTGGGCGTGTAGCGTGGGTTGGGTGGCGTGGGGATGGGCGTGGGGCGTGCAGGTGTTGGGAGTGCTGGTCATCAGCTACGAGAGAGTGAGGTGCATGGGCAGACCACTTCAAGGAGTGTTGGCACCCCGCACCGCCATTTTTCTAGCAGGTATATAAATACTGTACAGTCTTCCACATTTCCCAATGCAATCTACTTCTACTACTACTACTACTACTACTACTACTACTACTACTACTACTACTATCGCTGCTGCTGCCGTTGGTACTACCACTACTGCAATACTTTACTATACTGCTGCTTTTTCTTTTGAATCCCACCATCACCATCATCATCAACAACATCTGTTGCTCCTCTCCAACATCTTCATACTTTTCCACTCACTTACCAATCGTGACCCCCGCTTCCCTAAGGAACGTTGGTGTCTTTGTATCCCAGGGGCGGCGTGGTTGTGTGGCGGCGTGGTGGGCGTCACCATGGGCAAGGGTCTGCAGTGTTCCTTGGTAAGCCGCGGCCAGCCGGGCGTGGCAGTAGGTGTGCTGGCCGGCGCTCTGCTCCCCGTCGTCCTGCTGGGTGAATCACTGAATCACTCTTGCACGCTTAATAACGCTGATGTGTTAGAATTGCATACCTAATGAATAACATGTGTTGGAATCGCACATGTAATAAACCACAAGTGTTATAATTGCATACTTAATCGCAATCAAGCACATGCTTCTGCCAAGAAAATACTGGACATCATTTAACTCATCTTTATTTTATGAATTTTCTTATTTTTTTCATATTTGTCGTTATATATATATATATATATATATATATATATATATATATATATATATATATATATATATATATATATATATATATATATATATATATATATATATATATATATATATATATATATATATATATATATATATATATATATATATATATAAAGAGTGTATATGGAGAGGAGATTCTCTTTCTCTTTTTTTTTTTGGTTGAAAGTGATGGTATGTTCTGCATATTGTATTTTCTTAAGGACTTTCTCTTTATTCCTTAAAACTGTCAGATTCCCTTTCTACTTCCCGCGCGTACTGTCGTGGTTTGTGATTGGTTATTCTGCAGCACCGCTGTTCTTATGCTGGGCAGGGTTTTTCAAGACTTCTGATTGGATGTTGAGGCTTGACTCATCTTCCTTGATGTACAGCGCTTCTTGGATGGTAAGACACTTGTCATCGGGGCAGACAGTGATGATTTATGTGTTTTCTCCTAATATTTTTCATGTTAGCCATGACTTGTGTTCTTTCAGATGTTTCTTCGATGCACCTGACGTGAGATGATAGCTGAGGCATCTGGACAGCTTCATTGTAGTCATGCCGAAATAGGTGGGGAGGGCTTCACAGTTCTCTTGTTTACAAGTGAACTTATAGACGGCATGTGATTGCTGAATTTGTCCTTTTGTCTCGCTCGGGCTGTTTCTGAGAAGATGGTTTGTTTTCTTGTTTTTATAGTAAATGGTCAAGTTCAGCGTTTTTCAGGGTTGGTTGGTGTGATGTTCCTCTTCAATATCTGCTTCATAATTCTTTCTTCTTTGTAGACGTTGGTGTACTGCGTTCGGTAGAATATGTAGATGGCTTCTTTCTTCCTCGTAGCTCTTTCTCTTTCCTGGTGCCAGCGGTCAATAATTTTCTTGATTTGGTTGTCTATGCCTCTTTTGTTGAAACCGTTGTTTAGTAGCACTTGTGTAGAACGCTCCATTTTTTGATGAGTCGACCCTCAACATCCAATCAGAAGCCTTGAATTCCTTGTCCAGCATGAGAACAGTGGCGCTGCAAAACAACCAATCACAAGCCACGTCACCGCACGCGGGAGGCAGTGGGCAGCCTTAAATACCAATGTTGCCACTCCTTGGAATCTTTCCCAAGATCTTGGGATTCTGGATGTCAACTTGGGATCTTGTGATTTTTACTGTAAAATGCTACACGTCTTTGGATTTTCGCATTCCTCCCATCTGTTTAGCTACTTTTCATTCAATTTGACTATGTTTTTATTATTTTTATAATAACAGAATCTAAGTGAAAAATACGTTTTACTGTGAGTTGAGTGTACCGGTTGCACTCAAGTTTTTAAAGGAGAGGGTGGCGGGGAGAGGGTTGTAGACTGAACATGTACACTACAGGAGGTCTAACAAGACAGAAGATCGTAGCAGCGTTCACGGAAAGCGGCCGTGCCCACTCAGTCCGGTCCAAATCCTGTTAGACCCACATTTGTGTCGTGTGACTCGTGTCCGGTTAAATTCAAGGATGAGTGGCCAGAATGTGCAAGGAGATCCAGAACCTGGAGGAAGTGGTAGTAATACTCCACCTCGGAAGGAAAGCAAAGGATGGTATCACCAATCTTTTAACAGTGTGTGGCAGGAAGACCTTGAATTGAAAGACTGGATAAAATCAGTTTTACACTTCATTTCAGATATTTAATATTAATTTACATTTATTGTAACCCTTGGGATATTTTGGCCAATCTTGGGATTTTTCGAGGGTTAGTCTTGGGAATTATGAAATCTTTGGATGGCAACACTGTTAGATACCAGTCACCGAGATCAGCTACTGCGGTGTCCATTTCTGCTCCTCTCCCTTAAGCCCCATGCCCTGAGTCGCTGGACAGACGCCCGCCCCAGTGAGGGGTTTGGCTACCGAGTTAGTCTCCTTGGCGCCCGGCAGCGGGGCGGAGATCAAGTATCGCAGTAGTAGTCGCAACGGCCACTCATAGGTTCTACACCATCACAAAACACACCAGTTAATACTAAAAATCTAAGCATGTAAAGAGAATGATCAGAAAACTACCAAAAACAGCAAGGCGGATCGCCCGCCATCTTTAAATTCTTCTTTTTTTTTATTTGACCTTTCGTATCTTTTCTTGTGTCTTTGACTCTTCCATTTCACCGCTTCTCTCTAACCCCTAAAGCAAGCTACTCATTCTCTCCTCAACAATCAAGAGTAAACCATCCCACCGCAGCCACTGAAGAGGAGTCATGGAACCAAAATCGCGATATGGCAGAGATGACACACTTACAAAGATAACATCACACAAAAGACGAAAAAGAATCGGATAGATTTAAGTAGTAAAGAGAAAGTCGTTAAGAAAATATGAAATGCAGAACTTGCCATCACTTTCAACCATAAAAAAAAAATATATATATATATATATATATATATATATATATATATATATATATATATATATATATATATATATATATATATATATATATATATATATATATATATATATATATATATATATATATATATATATATATATATATATATGGTCTCAGCCGCCAGATATCCATAGCGTTGTTCTTCTTGTAGGAAATAGAATATGGGGAACTTTAAATCTCTCAGTTTACGAATACTTTTCTGTATATTTATGATCGGTATATTTTCTCGCTCTTTTTTCTGTATGCTGGATATTAATATATATATATATATATATATATATATATATATATATATATATATATATATATATATATATATATATATATATATATATATATATATATATATATATATATATATATATATATATATATATACACACACACACACACACACACACACACACACACACACACACACACACACACACACACACACACTAATCAGTATGATAACTGCGAGTTCTTTCTTATGTTTAACTTGTGGTATAAATATGTGTTTTTATTTCAGCTTTTTCCTGAGTCAGACATAGTCTGCCACAACACACACACACACAAGTACAGTCATCTTCATCCAGTTTTGTTTCTGATGACAGCCCGCTTTCACAAACTGAAAATGACATTCATGCGTCTGGGAGCATGACGGAATTCTGCTTGGACACAATGGTTTCATACACTGAATGATGAAACCTTCATTGAAGTACAGTCTTAACTCATAAATGAGAGAAAATAAAAATTCATAGCTGGTTACTCTAAACACTTCGTCCACATTCCTGAGTGACAACACTACGGGTACCTGGCGGTTGAGACCATGAACTAGAAGTTGTGATGCCCCCAAATTGGAGATGTCACGCAGCTACCCCTGCTCCTTAGATAATAACAGCGATAACTAGTGCTTCTGTTTGCTAGGAGGGCTGTGGACTCACGGCATTAGGAAGCTGCGTCGCGCCTCCACTAGTGTGCAGACAGGCACCGGGTCATCCTTTTGCTTCACAGGTGACAATGCTTCCAGGTGGCGCCTTCCTCCTCCCCGACCCTCGCACAACCTTGAGGTAAATCAGTTTTGTTTGTAGGACCGTATTTTCAGACGCTTCGGCGTCTCATCCCAGCTATTGTGCGTCATTAGGTAAGAGAAGGAGAGAGAGAGAGAGAGAGGGGCAGGGTGTGGGATGAGATCGAAACATACCTGTAGTTGACCTGGAACGCGGAGCGGTGGAAACAGACCTGAACGTGTCGCTTACGGGGTTGGTAGACCATTCTTGCCTCTCTGATCTGACTTCTCTCTTCAGTTTTTGCTGGCATTTCGCCAGCTGGGCTATGCGGAGCCTTTTGATCCGACTGGTATGTCTCGATCTTGTATGTGGCTTTGAAACTTATTCCAATAAGATGCTATACAAGACATTTATATGTTGAATGGTAACGAAAATGAAAAATAGTCTGTTGTTACCCAAGCAATCGTTTGACAGTGTATTATAGGGCCGTGATTCTCCAGGCCATAATGTTTACTGTGAGTCAGTGGGCCGCCCCTCTTCTTGCTGGGTCCACCTCGTCTCTCCCGGCGAGCGGCAGCGCCCCCAGCCCCACCCTGCACCCTGAGGCCCTGCTGGAGGGATCCCGTTCCCCCTCCCCCGTGTACTCCCGCCGCAGCAGCATGTTGGAGGAGGACACCTTTACACATGGAGGTGTATACATAGGCTCTCTTCAGTCTCACATCCGGGTAAGTGAAGCGTCGGATCAACAGATGGTTTCCTGCTTGATGAAGCAGCCTCCCTTCCCTTATTTTTAGCTGAAGCGACATGTCAACTCAAGGGAATCTAGAAGGTAAGTATCATTGGCAAGAACTCCCTCCTTGTTTCTACATTTCTTATATCCCCTCCTTATCTTACTCTAAGCTTCTCACACACACATTCTCTCTCTCTCTCTCTTTGGCAATTTGGGAAGATTTCATTGTAAAAAGAGTAGAAACCTTGATATCTTCAAATGCTTTATTAAAATTGTAATGGCAGGAGAGCGTCTTGTAGCTTTTATCTTTCCCTCGCTCTCCAGTAATCTGTAGACCTAAGGGAATGTTGATTTGTCACCACTATCCTTCCCGTGCTCCGAGCTACGCATGGTGTGTGTGTGTGTGTGTGTGTGTGTGTGTGTGTGTGTGTGTGTGTGTGTGTGTGTGTATGTTTATGTAGGAGGGACACCGGGCAAGGATAACAAAAATCCAATAAAAAAAAAAGTCCCACTGAGATGCCGGTCTCTGAATGGGCTCCAAAGCGGTAGTCAAAAATTAAAGGGTGAGTGTCTTGAAACCTCCCTCTTGAAGGAATTCAAGTCATAGGAAGGTGGAAATACAGAAGCAGGCAGGGAGTTTCAGAGTTTACCAGAGAAAGAGATAATGACTGAGAATAATGGTTAACTCCTGCATTAGAGAGGTGGACAGAATAGGGGTGAGAGAAAGAAGAAAGTCTTGTGAAGCGAGGCCGCGGGAGGAGAGGAGGCATGCAGTTAACAAGATCAGAAGAGCAGTTAGCATGAAAATAGCGGTAAAAGATAGCAAGAGATGCAACACTGCGGTGATGAGAAAGACGCTGAAGACAGTCAGTTAGAGGAGAGGAGTTGATAAAGACGATAAGCTTTTGATTCCACCCCGTCTAAAAGAGCGGCATGAGTGGAACCCCCCAGACATGTGAAGCATACTCCATACATGGACGATAAGGCCCTTGTACAGAGTTAGTTGCTGAGGGGTGTGTGAAAAAAACTGGCGGAGACGTCTCAGAACGTCTAACTCCATAGAAGCTGTTTTAGCTAGAGATGAGATGTGAAGTTTCCAGTTTAGATTGTAAGTAAAGGATGTTCAGTGTAAAAGAGGGGGACAGTTGAGTGCCATTGAAGAAGAGGGGATAGTTATCTGGAAAGTTGTGTAGAGTTGATAGATGGAGGAATTGAGTTTTTGAGGCATTGAACAATACTAAATTTGTTCTGCCCCAGTCAGAAATTTTAGAAAGATCAGTAGTCAGGCATTCTGTGGCTCCCCTGCGTGAACTGTTTACTTCCTGAAGAGTTGGATATCTACGAAAAGACGTGGAAAAGTGCAGGGTGGTATCATCAGCGTAGGAGTGGATAGGGCAAGAAGTTTGATTTAGAAGATTATTAATGAATAATAGGAAGAGAGTGGGTTAAAGGTTAAAACTCTGGGGAACACTACTGTTAATAGACTTAGGAGAAGAACAGTGACCGTCTACCACAGCAGTAATAGAACGGTCAGAAAGGAAACTTGAGATGAAATTACAGAGAGAGAAGGAAGAAGCCGTAGGGGGGGTAGTTTGAAAATCAAAGCTTTGTGCCAAACTCTATCAAAAGCTTTTGATATATCCATGGCAACAGCAAAAGTTTCATCAAAATCTCTAAAAGAGGATTACCAAGACTCAGTAATGAAAGCCAGGTCTTGACGAAGCCCGTACTGGCGATCAGATAGAAGGCTGTGAAGTGATAGATGTTTAAGAATCTTCCCGTTCAGGATAGATAAAAAGAAAAAATAACTTTAGATAGACAGGAGATTAAAGCAATAGGACGGTAGTTTGAGGAACAGGCTGAAAGTAGGCAAACTTCTAGAAAGAAGGAAAGGTAGATGTTGACAGATAGAGTGTGTGTGTGTGTGTGTGTTTTATATTGTCCTGAAGTAGATAGTCTTGTAGTAGATAGATACATAGACTGATAAAGAGACAGGAAAAAAGAGAGATGATTTTATTATTATTTTTCTATTTCTTTGGTATCATTTTCATTGCCCGAAAGAGAGAGAGAGAGAGAGAGAGAGAGAGAGAGAGAGAGAGAGAGAGAGAGATAAAGGAGGAATGAAAAGCAGGGGATGTGGGAGAGGGACGAGAAGGGTGAGAGGCAGTTCTAGCCAATGACAGCTACCATAAATTATATATATATATATATATATATATATATATATATATATATATATATATATATATATATATATATATATATATATATATATATATATATATATATATATATATATATATATGTGTGTGTGTGTGTGTGTGTGTGTGTGTGTGTGTGTGTGTGTGTGTGTGTGTGTGTGTGTGTGTGTGTGTGTGTGTGTGTGTGTGTGTGTGTGTGTGTGTGTGTGTGTGTGTGTGTGTGTGTGTGTGTGTGTGTGTGTGTGTGTGTGTGTGTGTGTGTGTGTGTGTGTGTGTGTGTGTGTGTGTGTGTGTGTCGCTTTTGTCAGAAATATAGGTAGGAAAGCTGCTTCATCAAACAGGGACAGGTCAGTTCGGTGGTGCTCCTTCCTGTGATTATATATATATATATATATATATATATATATATATATATATATATATATATATATATATATATATATATATATATATATATATATATATATATATATATATATATGTGTGTGTGTGTGTGTGTGTGTGTGTGTGTGTGTGTGTGTGTGTGTGTGTGTGTGTGTGTGTGTGTGTCTGTAAGTTTCCGAAGAAAATATTTTATTTTATTTTTGCTGCTTTATTAAGTGTAAGAATAATTTTTATCACATTTTTTAGTTCGTATTTGTACGCCAAAGTGATACAATTATCGGTGGTCAGAAAAGATATGATGTGAAATCTTGTGGTGCCTTTATTTCTTTATATTATGCACATCATTGTTTTTCTTACTGCTGTAGTCGGCCGTTGATGACTGATATACTAGTTCGTCCAATCATTTGATCAAATCAGATCACATAGCACGAAACAGTTCAAATAGAAAATTAAATCACCGAATGACGAGCAGGGCACCGCCCACAACGCTCTAAAAGATTGGATCACCCGGGACATCCTGTGTGTCCGGTGTCTGATGCGCCGACATACACTTTGTTTATCTTTTTCAATAATGAAACTAATTATAATTATTACTATATTTCTCATAAAAGAAGTCTGGGGCGAGCCAGTGAATTTCTTTGCCCCCTTATGAGTCCGTCCTGGATGGTGGTGGTGGTGGTGGTAGTGGTTTCTGTACACATTTTTTTTTTATGAAGGATAAAAAGTTTTTGGTAATTTAATTGCAACATATATAAAAAGAGTAGTGATAGAGCAATATATATCAACTGAGTACGTGTTTCCTTGACTCCATTGCTTAATGCGCCGATGCCGTACACTCACGCTGGCTTTCTGTGCCTGTAGTGTCTCGTGTGTTTGTCTTTATTTGTATTTTTTCCTTCTCTTTCTCTTCTCTTCCAACCTCCCGTCCCCCTCACACACACACACACACACACACAAAAAAAAAAAAAAAAAAAAAAAACGAATGAAGGAGACTGCAAAAGGTTGGCCTTCACTGGGCAATTCCTTTACTAACCATGATCGTCCCCTTTACCAACCTTCCCATTATACCACCTGCTTTTCCTATCAATGTAATCATCTAACCTTCTCTTGAAAGTACCTTGCGTGTTGGCGATGACCACATGATTGCTATGTCTATTCCACTCATCCATCGCTCTGTTTGTGAACCAGTTCCTGTCAATCTTTTTCCTAAACCTAAACCTATCGTATCTAGCTATCCATTATCTCGAGTTCTGTCCTGATTGTTTACATAAGAACGTCATTTATATCAAATTTAAATACTTTTATCGTGTTCCCACGCACTCCAGTGAATGCAGTTAAGTAATTTTACCCTTTCATCTTTGCACGGTAATCCTCAGTCCCTGAATCATCACACACACACACACACACACACACACACACACACACACAAATATTTGTCATGTGTCATGTCATGAGTAACCTACTGTCCTCCCATCCTGCTTCCTTCAGGATGGAGGAAGGAAGAAAAGTCACAAGGTGAAGGTTCTGCCGTTTATCTGATATAGAGAAAAAACAGATTGTGCTCGTCGTAGTGCTGACTGCCATTTTCAGGCCCTCAATTTATTTACATCCGGCCGAGAGGCGTCCATCAATCACTTATAAGTATGTACATTTGTCACGTGGTTGAGGAGAAAAGGGAGGGTGGATATGATAATTCGGGAAAGGTGTGAGTCCAGGTGCTTCCCCAGGGGACAGACGTATCCAGGGAAGTCAGGTGAGGTGTGAAGAGGCGAGGGGAACGTGCCCATGTGGTGATGTGAGTCCACGTGGTCGTACGGATGAAATACATAAATACATAGTATAGATAATACTCGTGTGTCTGTGTGTATGTGTGTATGTGTGTGTGTGCGTTTGTGTGTATTATATATATATATATATATATATATATATATATATATATATATATATATATATATATATATATATATATATATATATATATATATATATATATATATATAATTTTGGTGTTGGTCTGAGAGGGTGTCTAGATATTGGTTTCAGGTCTGGTCTTGGTCTCGATTTAGGTCTCGAAAGGTCTAGTCTTGGTCTTTATCTCGAAGTGCCTGGTCTAGACTAAAACACTGCTTGAGAGATGCTGGCCCGCTTATATGAGCATACATAATGTTAACCCATCTCTGATACCACATTGTTCCTCCACATCAACCATTCACAAATATCAAGGAAAATATTCTTCTTTTGATACACACACACACACACACACACACACACACACACACACACACACACACACACACACACACACACACACACACACACACACACACACACACACACACACACACACACACACACACACACACACACACACACACACACACGCGAAAGCAAGCCCGTGAGGTGACAAATTTCAACCACTTCCTCGCTCACATTCCTCTAAGGCTGTTTGTACGTACGCATGACAAAAGGCTTGTTGAATACAAGTATAATAAAGAGTGAAGGCCTGATAAGGAAAAGTTTTGGTACTGCATTAGGCATTTCATTTATTTTAGCTATGAAATATGTTACAATAAGTAGTAATATTACTTTATAATGAGGTTTTGTATATATGAAGTGTATTGCATTATTTTTTTTTATTTTTTTTTTAAAGTAGGAAGGACACTGGCCAAGGGTAACAAAAATCTAATAAAAAAAAATACCCACTGAAATGCCAGTCCCATAAAAGGGTCAAAGCAGTGGTCAAAAATTGATGAATAAGTGTCTTGAAACCTCCCTCTTGAAGGAATTCAAGTCATAGGAAGGTGGAGATACAGAAGCAGGCAGGGAGTTCCAGAGTTTACCAGAGAAAGGGATGAATGACTGAGAATACTGGTTAACTCTTGCGTTAGAGAGGTGGACAGAATAGGGGTGAGAGAAAGAAGAAAGTCTTGTGCAGCGAGGCTGTGGGAGGAGGGGAGGCATGCAGTTAGCAAAATCAGAAGAGCAGTTAGCATGAAAATAGCTGTAGAAGACAGCTAGATATGCAACACTGCGGCGGTGAGAGAGAGGCTGAAGACTAGTCAGTTAGAGGAGAGGAGTTGATGAGACGAAAAGCTTTTGATTCCACCCTATCTAGAAGAGCAGTATGAGTGGAACCCCCCCCAGACATGTGAAGCATACTCCATACATGGACAGATAAGGCCCTTGTACAGAGTTAGCAGCTGGGGGGGTGAGAAAAAGTGGCGGAGACGTCTCAGAACGCCTAACTTCATAGAAGCTGTTTTAGCTAGAGATGAGATGTGAAGTTTCTAGTTCAGATTATAAGTAAAGGACAGACCGAGGATGTTCAGTGTAGAAGAGGGGGACAGTTGAATGTCATTGAAGAAGAGGGGATAGTTGTCTGGAAGGTTGTGTCGAGTTGATAGATGGAGGAATTGAGTTTTTGAGGCATTAAACAATACCAAGTTTGCTCTGCCCCAATCAGAAATTTTAGAAAGATCAGAAGTCAGGCGTTCTGTGGCTTCCCTGCATGATATGTTTACCTCCTGAAGGGTTGGACGTCTATGAAAAGATGTGGAAAAGTGCAGGGTGGTATCATCAGCGTAGGAGTGGATAGGACAAGAAGTTTGGTTTAGAAGATCATTAATGAACAATAAGAAGAGAGTGGGAGACAGGACAGAGCCCTGAGGAACACCACTGTTAATAGATTAGGAGAAGAACAGTGACCGTCTACCACAGCAGCAATAGAACGGTCAGAAAGGAAACTTGAGATGAAGTTACAGAGAGAAGGATAGAAACCGTAGGAGGGTAGTTTGGAAATCAAAGCTTTGTGCCAGACTTTATCAAAAGCTTTTGATATGTCCAAGGCAACAGCAAAAGTTTCACCAAAATCTCTAAAAGAGGATGACCAAGATTCAGTAAGGAAAGCCAGAAAATCACCAGTAGAGCGGCCTTGACGGAACCCATACTGGCGATCAGATAGAAGGTTGTGAAGTGATAGATGTTTAAGAATCTTCTTGTTGAGGATAGATTCAAAAACTTTAGATAGGCAGGAAATTAAAGCAATAGGACGGTAGTTTGAGGAATTAGAACGGTCACCCTTTTTAGGAACAGGTTGAATGTAGGCAAACTTCCAGCAAGAAGGAAAGGTAGATGTTGACAGACAGAGCTGAAAGAGTTTGACTAGGCAAGGTGCACGCATCGGAGGCACAGTTTCGCAGAACAATAAGAGGGACCCCATCAGGTCCATAAGCCTTCCGAGGGTTTAGGCCAGCGAGGGCATGGAAAACATCATTGTGAAGAATTTTAATACGTGGCATGAAGTAGCCAGAGGGTGGAGGAGAGGGAGGAACAAGCCCAGAATCGTCCAAGGTAGCGTTTTTAGCAAAGGTTTGAGCGAAGAGTTCAGCTTTAGAAATAGATGTGATAGCAGTGGTGCCATCTGGTTGAAATAGAGGAGGGAAAGAAGAAGAAGCAAAGTTATTGGAGATATTTTTGACTAGATGCCAGAAATCACGAGGCGAGTTAGATCTTGAAAGGTTTTGACATTTTCTGTTAATGAAGGAGTTTTTGGCTAGTTGGAGAACAGACTTTGCATGGTTCCAGGCAGAAATATAAAGTGCATGAGATTCTGGTGATGGAAGGCTTAAGTACCTTTTGTGGGCCACCTCTCTATCATGTATAGCACGAGAACAAGCTGTGTTAAACCAAGGTTTAGAAGGTTTAGGACGAGAAAAAGAGTGAGGAATGTACGCCTCCATGCCAGACACTATCACCCCTGTTATGCGCTCAGCACACAAAGACGGGTCTCTGACACGGAAGGAGTAGTCATTCCAAGGAAAATCAACAAAATACCTCCTCAGGTCCCCCCAACTAGCAGAGGCAAAACGCCAGAGGCACCTTCGCTTAGGGGGATCCTGAGGAGGGATTGGAGCGATAGGACAAGATAAAGATATGAGATTGTGATCGGAGGAGCCCAACGGAGAAGAAAGGGTGACACCATAAGCAGAAGGATTAGAGGTCAGGAAAAGGTCAAGAATGTTGGGCGTATCTCCAAGACGGTCAGGAATACGAGTAGGGTGTTGCACCAATTGCTCTAGGTCATGGAGGATAGCAAAGTTGTAGGCTAGTTCACCAGGATGGTCAGTGAAGGGAGAGGAAAGCCAAAGCTGGTGGTGAACATTGAAGTCTCCAAGAATGGAGATCTCTGTAAAAGGGAAGAGGGTCAGAATGTGCTCCACTTGGGAAGTTAAGTAGTCAAAGAATTTCTTATAATCAGAGGAATTAGGTGAGAGGTATACAGCACAGATAAATTTAGCATGAGAGTGACTCTATAGTCGTAGCCAGATGGTGGAAAACTCGGAAGATTCAAGAGCGTGGGCACGAGAGCAGGTTAAGTCATTGCGCACATAAACGCAGCATCCAGCTTTGGATCGAAAATGAGGGTAGAGAAAGTAGGAGGGAACAGAAAAGGGGCTACTGTCAGTTGCCTCAGACACCTGAGTTTCAGTGAGGAAAAGAAGATGAGGTTTAGAAGAGGAGAAGTGGTGTTCTACAGATTGAAAATTAGATCTTAGACCGCGAATGTTGCAGAAGTTAATGAAGAAAAAGTTGAGGGGGGTGTCAAGACACTTAGGGTCGTCGACAGAAAGGCAGTCCGACCTGGGGACATTTATGGTCCCATCCCCAGATGGGGACTCCGAGGCTGGTGTAGGAGTCGCCATGATGATTTTAAAATTTTTGAGTGAAGAGTGTGTGTGTTATTAGGTGCTTGTAGTTTTGTGTGGAGGAAGAGAGTTGTCTTTAGAGGGCAGGCTGTGACTGCCCCCTTGTGTTGTGAGACACAAAGGGAAACGTTCAGTGAGGTCACAGCTGGGTTTAATGATAAGTTCACAGCACCCCCTGAACAGTGCTTTAGACCTCACTGGGAGTAATTATCGTTTCGGCAGGTGTCTACTGCCTCCTCCATACAAGATTTGATAAGAAACTTATATAATTTTGAATAGATACTTCATTTTCCCGAAGCACGTCCAGGACTCCAGGATAAACGTCTAAATAAAAATAAACAAGGTAACAAAATATTTTCACTGTACCCATTAATATCAGTAATTTTAGATACCATAATTTAATCTGTAATTCCAATAACTGTGTGTGTTATTTTTCCCACATATCCAACCTCTCTTTTAAAAGGGCTGATACTCTTTTTCCTTTAATCATACTAATAGAAATCTCTCCAATTCTTCTGTTTGTTTGGGGGAGGTGGGGGCGTGACGTGCAGTTAATTTAGAAATCTTGCTTCAATACGAGTAGAAGTGATCGCAGAAGGGGATAAAAGTTATTAGATCACTAATGTGTCCTCCCCAAAAAGGCACACAGCGGACTCTGCAGAGATCAGAACGTGCGAAGCCAAGGCTGCCAGACTGGTGAGGAGGAAGTGAGTCCCCCGGTGGTAGAGTGGCGGGTGCTACCACCTACACCCACACAACAAGAGGCCTTGCCGCTCCCTGCACCTTCAGCAGAGATGGCCGACATTGGGGTGCAGTGCTGTGCGGGGATGGAAGCAACCTCTCCTTCTCCCCGAGACAGCAAGATGGCACTAGCAGGAGAGATGGATCGGTTAGTGGTTTACCAGAACTCCTCGCAGGTAGTGGCGAAGAGCGCGGCGCCCGCCTTCCTCCTGAGCCTGGTGCAGGCACTCTTGGGCATCCCGCTGCCTCTGATAGGCCTCGCCCTGCAGCTGATGGACACAAGGCCTGTGTGGGGATGGCGCGTCACCCTCACCGCCCTCGCATTCACCAGTCCCTCTCCTGCTCTCGCCCACTGCGCCTACTTGTGGGCTGCTGCCTCCACAGGCCCATTGCCAAGCGATATATAGACTTGTATAGTGCAATACTAAATGTTGTAATTATGTGCAAGATCAGATAAAATCTAACCAAGTAATAGGTGTTTTAAGCTGCGGAGCAACAAAGGACCTTCCCCCAGCGGCTGGGGGTTCTAATTTTTAGATGCATCGCAGACCTGATCATACGGAGCTCGCCTGCACACGCCACGCCAAATGTCGCGCCGCCGTGATGGTTGCGGCAAATGACATGTTGCTATAAATGACTGTGTTTTCAATATGTGGAGCTTTATCTGCATTCTGATCACACTACCGTGTTCATGAGAGATTTTCCTACTTAATGTAATAATATATTTCAGCATTCAGTGATTAACTGCTAGGACTCTGTGTGTGGTACTAGACACGAATAATTTGAACCAAATGATTGTAACAGTCCAACTGGATCATTATTGTAGAACAGGCGAACAGTACAGCAAATCCGCGGGCCACGAAGCACTAGTGAGTTGTAATTACAGTTCTGTTGATTTGGAAATAAAATTACAAGGAATATGGAAAATATTACAATACGGTGACTAACCTAGAATTTAACGCAACAGTATCAACAGGTTTTTAAGAATCAACCATGATATTTCTTCAAGTGAAGTCAACTGTTGAGGTGAGTGAAAATCTGTCAGAGTGGAAGAAACTTTTGGAAACCAACGATGTGAAACGAGTATTGGCAGCTGTAAACTAGGAAGTAAAGGTTGACTCTTGTGAAAACTTGTGATGTCATGACAAACAGTTCTGGCAACACTTTGAGGAGCTATTAAACCCATGTCAGTTACTCGTACATGAGGTGACCTGGATGTCTCTCCAATTATCCTAGTGTTGGATGACCACCTGCTTTTACTTAGGGGACTATAGCCACTGTAATAACCAACATGGAGAGCAAAAATTGAATAGAAATCATCCCATTCTAATTAGTGCATTTTCAGGCAGCCGAATTGTTTCTCTTGAGTTTCTCTTGTATCGTCAGGTGTCTTGGTGTTTCAACGAACTTCGGTCTCTTTAAATCTGGTGAAAGGCTGAACTCTGGTAATTGTAGAGGTATTAGTGTAATGGATACTTTGGCTAAAGAGTATGATTTACTACTACTCACCTTATGGAAGAGCACTTAAAAATGTCAGGCAGGTGGACAATGTGGACACAGCTGTATCGAACAGATGAGTGTAAGGCTTTTGTGTGACTGAGCACTATAGAAGTCAGACTGTATATACTCTGCACTGACTTCAGTAAAGCATATGATAAATACCATGTAATAACCTCATTCAAGTTTTAAAACTATTGGGTTGTGAGAAAGTGATGGTCAGACCAATTAACTATGGTGACCACTACTACAGGTGTGAAGAAGCTGGAAAGAATAGAAATATAAATATTGAGGTGGGTAATGGTTGTATCACTCAGAGGACATCTACGAAATGAAATAAGAAGGAGAGTATATATGAGTGGAATGCATTACAGACGTGATAAGATCATAAGAAGATAAAAAAAAAAAAAAATTGAGACGGGTTGGTCACGTAGTAAGAAGAGAAGATCGGGAACTGATTAAAAGAGGCTGGAGAAAACCAGTTGAGGAAAAAAAGATCGAGGTGAAGACAGAGCGAGATGAAAGGATGATATTGCGTTAGAACTGCAAAAGGTTGGGAGTTACAGATTTGTCCATATGGTTTCTTGGTTTCACTGTGCCCTCTCGCTAATGGATGATGTGGTGCTCACCGCTACCTTACATAAAATGTGTCTCAGGAAGTTGGACATAGTTTTGAAATGCTGCATTGAGTATGGTATGATACTGAACGACAAAAAGACTAATCTTTGTGGTGGACGATGATGTTGAAGACACATTTTTTTTTATGTCAATTTGTGGTGTCGTTATTTCGTATTCTTATGAATATTCATATTTAGATGTCTGCTTGAGTGACGATGGCAAAATAGACAGCAATAAAGCTTCACAAGATATCGAAGGAGAAAACAGTAAACAAGTTTGCGTTATTTTATGTTTGAAGCACAAAAATGCCGTTCATATAATATAAGCAGCAGGTGTTAGACACAGCCATTGCCAGGACTCTGCAACATTGGTCACTGAAAGGGCTCAGTACAAGTCAGTTTGAAATTTATCAAACGTGAAACACAACACATATATTGACTTGTGTCTGGTAGAATCAGGAATTCATTCAGTGGATGACACATATGAAGAGGAGATTGAGTTTCTTAAAATAGAGCTTCACCCTAACAACTCAAACAAACCCCAAGGTATAAATTTCTAACATGCACGTTACAAAATAATTGGTCCTTTTAAGAAGATAGCAAC
Organism: Scylla paramamosain; assembly: GCF_035594125.1. Lineage (NCBI taxonomy): Eukaryota > Metazoa > Arthropoda > Malacostraca > Decapoda > Portunidae > Scylla > Scylla paramamosain. The sequence goes on from NC_087187.1 coordinate 10,220,370, forward strand.
ATGTATCAGGGAGAAACAAATTGTAACAAATTTCTTACTTAACCGAACTGTCCTTAGCCGTACCATCCATGCACCCAATATACACTAAGGACACCATTCCAGGTTATCAATATCGAACATTCACAAGATTATGTGTTATGTCCCATTGTTTAAAGAATGAAATAGGCACACGTGCAGTTATGTACATGCTATAGTAATATCATGCAAACAAAAACATGTCAAGTTTGAAATTCACAGGTGTGAATGATCTCATGTATTGCAGAGACAACGTAAAATAATCATGTAATCTTATATATGATAATTTGAATTATGTAAGTTTAACTTGTCTGCTCAGTATACTGAATCCAACATTAAGGTTATTATTTGGAAATAAAGTAACCAGTATTTGTCTCCTGCTGCTGTAACTCACGTGTTTTTTTTTTTTTTTTTTGTCAATAAACCAACTGTATATGTGTGCGTGTGTAAAAAAATAAAAATAAAAATCCTTTTTTTTTTTCTTTTTTTTTTGAGTCCAGTGATATCAGAAGGGTTTCTTTCATCTCCTCTTTATTTCTTGAAGATGTTGTGATTTGGTCCAACGGGGAAGCCTGTTATGTTTTCAACTGATCCATCATCATGGATTACCAGAATTGTAAGTTCCCGGTATCCCCCTGCTCCTGGTTGTCCCTCGGGGACAGTCACCATAGGCTCCATTGACACCACCATGTTAGGCTGCAGTACTGTGTCAATGTCCTCCCGCAGCTCAAGATCTGATGAGGAGTGCCAATTTTAATATATTTAATGTATTTCAATATATATATATATATATATATATATATATATATATATATATATATATATATATATATATATATATATATATATATATATATATATATATATATATATATAAGGGAAGCTGCAAGAAGCGACCAGGCTTACACGTGGCAGTCCCGGTATGAAATATACCTACCTATTTCCATCTATTATCCCCATCCATAAACCTGTCTAATCTTCTCTTAAAGCTCTCTAATGTCCTAGCACTAACATGAATACTGAGTCCTTTCCACTCATCTACCACTCTATTTGTGAACCAATTTTTTCCTTTCTCCTTCCTAAGCCTAAATTTTTCAAGCTTGAACCCGATATTTCTTATTCTACCTTGGTTGCTGATCCTAAGAATTTTGCTTATATCCTCCTTGTTATAACCCTTATACCACTTAAAGACTTCTATCAGGTCCCCTCTTAACCTACGTCTCTTTAAAGAATGTAAATTTAACAACTTCAATCTCGCCTCGTAAGGAATACATCTCATCCCCTGTATCCTTTTAGTCATTCTCCTCTGAACTGATTCTAATAGACCTATATCTTTCCTGTAATGTGGGGACCAGAACTGCACAGCGTAGTCTAGATGAGGTCTGACCAGCGCCAAGTATAACTTTAATATTACTTCCAGCCTTCTACTTTTAACACTCCACTCCACTATCCAACTCATTGATATATATTAGAAATAACAATGGCCCTAATACTGATCCCTGTGGCACCCCACTAATTAAATGACCCCACTCGGATTTCGAGCCGTTTATTACAACTCTTTGTCTCCTGTCGTTAAGCCATGACCCTATCTTGCCTAACACCTTCCCATCTATCCCGTGTGCCCTAACCTTTCTCAGGAGCCTTTGATGAGCTACCTTGTCAAATGCTTTGCTAAAGTCCAGATATAATATATCATAATTATCTCCATTATCTACTGCCTCGTACTCTTTACTGTAAAAACTTAACAAGTTTATCAGGCAAGACTTCCCCTTCGTGAAGCCATGCTGTGACTGATTTATCAAGTTATGTTTGTCTAAATGTTCCTTAATGTTCCACGCTATTATTGACTCTAATATTTTACCTACAACTGAAGTTAAGCTGACAGGTCTATAGTTAGACGCTAAAGTTTTATCTCCTTTCTTAAAGATGAGCTGTCCTCCAACCTCTACTTGCGTGACTGCTTCCTCCCTGTTAGTAAGAATTAAATCTAGAATATTATTCCCTCTTAGCCTACATTAACCTGCCGCCACATTACTGGTACCTCACCTGACTCAAGTGATTTCCTAAAGACAGAAACTAACGGCTCACTAATAACCTCTTTGCATTCCTTAAGTACTCTGGGTTATATTTCATCAGGTCCTAATGTCTTGAACTTTTTTAGCCTATCTATCTCCTGTTCCACTATCTCCCTAGTTATGGAAATACGAGTATGTCAGTTTCTCATTCTCATTTGCTCTAAACATCTATTCACTATCTGGCTTATCCTGCATGTTTTCCTGGGTGAAGACAGTTAAAAAATACTCATTCAGAATTTTACTAATCTCCTCCCCAGAATTAACCAGCTCCCCATCTGCTGCCTTTAATGGACCTATAGTATCCTTACTCTTCGTCCTGTATACCTGATAAAATCCCTTGGGGTCCGTCTTCGCCCGGCTGGCTACCTTTAATTCATAATTGCCCTTTGCTTTCCTCGTTAACTTCCTGACTGTTCTAACTAATTCATTATATTGTGACCTTAAAACTTCTTCACCTGCCCTTAATCTCTTATATATACTTCTCTTACGCCCTATTTTAACTTAGCAGTCATCCATTTAGGGTCATTTTTCTGTGATCTTATTGTCCTATACGGGATATTTGCTAACTGACCTGTATGAACTTCATCTACGAAATATTTATACAATTCATCGACATTTACTTCACCTAATCCCCTCATCTCGGCCCCTACCATACTCTCCACTCCCTCATCTACTCGCCTCGACCTCACTTCTCTCATTTCAGTATGACCTGACATTCCAACATACTCACACCTATCTCCCCCTCCCTCTCTTCTCCGCCCCTTCCGGATACATCTTCCCTCCTCTTGTCCTACACTCTTACACCTCACACCTCACCTCTCTCATCTTGCCTTATCTCTCTCAATTCCGTCCCGGACCTGACCTCACCCTGCATCCGTTGCCAGTCAACTCCTTAGAGGTACCTTTTTAATTTCTCAAAATCTCAAAATCTGCTCTCCTAAAGTTAGGTATTTTACTAGTGTTTTTTTTTTTTTTTTTTGCTTCTAAAAGCTTCTTCCCATTTTATATTGTACCTAATTTCCCTATGGTCACTCTTACCTAGCTGTCCTCCAACCTCTACCTGTGTGACTGCTTCCTCCCTGTTAGTAAGAATTAAATCTAGAATATTATTCCCTCTTGTGGGTTCTACGACTACCTGTTTTAAAAAATTATCCTGAATTACCTTAAGAAATTCCTCTGCTTTTCTGTTACCCACCATCAGACTCCAGTCGATATTCCTAAAATTAAAATTTCCTACCACACATACCTGACTCTACCTGCCTGCTCTATTTAATTCCTGCCACAGTGAGGTGTTAATTTCCTTTGTACTGGCCGGTGGTCTGTACACTACCCTCAGTACTACTGACTGCGATCCTTCCTTAATATCTACCCATATCGACTCTGCTTTGTTATCTGTTTTAATTCTACTGTTAATACAACACTGTAATGTGTCCCTAACGTATAACGCGACACCTCCTCCTCTCCTGTTTTCCCTATCTTTATAGAACAATGTATAACCATCTATCTTAATCTCTGGATTAAATACTTTTCCTGACATATCTAACCAAGTTTCAGTTAAAGCAATGCTACCAAATTTCTCTACATACGCTATTCCTCTAAGCAAGTCTATTTTATTCAAGATACTTCTACAGTTTGTGTAGTAAACACTTAAGCTATTTCTCACCTTCCCTGAGCTAGCTACCTTTCTAGATTTAACTAATTTGTCCATCGTTTTCTCCTTACAATCCCTTCTTCCCTCCCGACTAACGAAAAAAGCGCTGGAGTGCAATTACCTCCCGCTCGAGTTTTCCGGACAAAACACGAACACCCTGGCGCGATAAATGCACTCCATCCCTGGCGTACAAGGCGTCCCTACCATAGAAAAGGTTCCAGTTGTCGATGAACGTCCATCCACTATTCTTACAATGATTCGCGAGCCTGCGATTCACCGTAATAGCCCTGGACAGCCACTCAGCACCAACTCCCCTCCTCGACAAGACACCACATACCACGGTGACCCCTCCCTTGTCCCTAATCCTGTCCAAAGCCTGTCGAAACCTCCCGATAAGCTCCTCACTCCTGACCTTACCAAGGTCATTCCCTCCTGCACTGAGAAAAACAATGGGCTTGGTCCCATCTTTTTCCAAGCACGAGTCTAGCCTATCAGCTACCTTCCCTATCCCGGCCCCCGGCAAACATACCCTCGACCTACGCTTCTTATCCCTAACACAGAACGCACTATCTAAGTGCCTAACCAGACTATCACCAAACACAAATATTCTACCTTGGGGCAGGGTAACTGGATCTGCCCCTTCGTTCTTGTCTCCTTCCGCCATGTCCACCTCCATCTCCTTCCCTTCCTCCAACACACTGAAGGGATTCTTCGTCTCCACGTGAGGCGACCTGAGGACCTTCACCCTCTTGGCTCCCCTGCACACAACCGACCACTGCTCCTCCGTCGCCTTACTACGCAAGGTGACGGTGGGGCACGACCCTCCCACAGGTGCTGAGATCTCACAGAACTCAGCCTGTAGGTCTGAGATCCTCTCACGAAACTCAGCCTGCACCTCCGAGATCCTTCGATGGAACTCAGCCTCCACCTCTGAGACCTTCGCAACGAAGGCCTCGAGAACAGGAGAACTAACACAACCAGACTACTCAGCAACACAAGGTGCCAAGTCTACACTAGCCAGCTATATTAGCATCAGGTCACTGCTCACTAAACACGTCCGTTCACTAGGAATGCTGACCTGAGACTGGGAGGAACCCTGACCTGAGACTGAGGAATCCTGACCTATATATATATATATATATATATATATATATATATATATATATATATATATATATATATATATATATATATATATATATATATATATATATATATATATATATATTATATTTTACATTTCTGTAGGTTTATGCACTCTTGTTAGTGTCTAGTGCAGGGATTCTCAACCTGTCCTCCATCATCGGGGAACAATAGAAGGGACCCCATCAGATCCATAAGTATTCCGAGGGTTTAGGCCAGCGAGGGCATGGAAAACATCGTTGCGAAGAATTTTAATAGGCAACATGAAGTAGTCAGAGGGTGGAGTGGGAGGAACAAGTCCTGAATCATCTAAGGTAGAGTTTCTAGCAAAGGTTTGAGCGAAGAGTTCAGCTTTAGAGAAAAATGTGATAGGGGTGGTGCCATCTGCTTGAAATAAAGGAGGGAAAGAAAAAGAAGCAAAGTTATTGGAGACATTTTTGGCTAGATGTCAGAAGTCACGAGGGGAGTTAGATTTTGAAAGATTTTGACATTTTCTGTTATTGAAAGAGTTTTTGGCTAGTTGGAGAACAGACTTGGCAAGGTTCCAGACAGAAATATAAAGCACATGAGATTCTGGTGATGGATAGCTCAAGTACCTTTTGTGGGCCACCTCTCTATCATGTATAGCACGAGAACAAGCTGTGTTAAACCAAGATGACCGTTCTAATCCCTCAAACTACCTTCCTATTGCTTTAATTTTCTGTCTATCTAAGATTTTCATGTATCCTCAACAGGAAGATTCTTAAACATTTATTACTTCACAACCTTCTATCTGATCGCCAGTATGGTTTCCATTAAGGCCGCTCTACTGGCTTTCCTTACTGAGTCTTGGTAACCCTCTTATAGAGATTTTGGTGAAACTTTTGCTGTTACCTTGGTCATATCAAAAGCTTTTGATAGAGTCTTGCACAAAGCTTTGATTTCCGAACTACCCTCCTACGGCTTCTATCCTTCTCTCTGTAACTTCATCTCAAGTTTCCTTTCTGACCGTTCTATTGCTGCTGTGGTAGACGGTAACTGTTCTTCTCCTAAATTTACGAGTATTGGTGGTATTCCTCAGGGTTCTGTCCTGTCACCCATTCTCTTCTCATTATTCATTAATGATCTTCTAAACCAAACTTCTTGTCCTATCCACTCCTACGCTGATGATATTGCCCTTCACTTTTCCACGTCTTTTCATAGACGTCCAACCCTTCAGGAAGTAAACATTTCACGCAGGGAAGCCACAGAACGCTTGACTTCTGATCTTTCTAAAATTTCTGATTGGGGCAGAACAAATTTAATATTGTTCAATGCCTCAAAAACTCAATTCCTCCATCCATCAACTCAACACAACCTTCTTCTTCAATGATACTCAACTGTCCCCCTCCTCTACACTGAACATCCTCGGTCTGTCCTTTATTTACAATCTCAACTGAAAACTTCACATCTTATCTCTAGCTAAAACAGCTTCTATGAAGTTAGGTGTTCTGAGACGTCTCTGCCAGTGTTTCTCACCCACCCCTCAGCAGCTAATTCTATACAAGGGCCTTATCCGTCCATGTGCCATCATCCTTCATATGTCTGGGGGGGGGGTTCCACTTATACCGCTCTTCTAGACAGGGTGGAATCAAAAGCTTTTCGTCTCATCAGCTCCTCTCCTCTAACTGACTGTCTTCAGTCTCTCTCTCTCATCGCCGCAATGTTGCATCTGTAGCTATCCTCTATCGCTATTTTCATGCTAACTGCTCTTCTGATCTTGCTAATTGCATGCATCCCCTCCTCCCGCAGCCTTGCTGCACAAGACTTTCTTCTTTATGTCATCCCTATTCTGCCCACCTCTCTAATGAAAGAGTTAACCAGTATTCTCAGTCATTCATCCCTTTCTCTGTAAACTCTGGAACTCCCTGCCTGCTTCTGTATTTCCATCTTCCTATGACTTGAATTCCTTCAAGAGGGAAGTTTTAAGACACTTATCCTTCAAGTTTTGCCTACCGCTTTGGATCCTGATCTGGGAATGGCATCTCAGTGCTTTTTTTTTTATTTATTTATTTTTTTTATTGGATTTTTGTTGCCCTTGGCCAGTGTTCCTCCTACATAAAAAAAAAAAAAAAAATCCTTGGTAGACCATCACTCGGCCAATCCAAGTGTGTTCTCTCGTCTAGATGAATCATCAGTATATGAGTGCCTATCCAAGGAAAGGTAATTTGTGATTGCCTTTAATGACATGAGGTAGAAGCGTTTTACTCTTGGGTCTTAATTAAGGGTAAGGATACTAAGATCAGCTATGTGTTTGCTTCTCCATGAGGTTATTGGACTCATTCTTACTAACTTTATGGAGACACAGTAAATGACTTGCTTCACTCATTTGGAAGTCACTGCCTCCACACCTGGTCACACAGCAGCAACATCCACTCTATTTCTGCATTTCCTCTACATATACTTCGAAATTTCCATGTTATGAGTGTTACATCTATACCTGTAGCTTTATCAATCTCATCTTGCTATTTTTCACCTCATTTCTACTCGTATCAATCCCTCTGTCCCTGTGTATGTTGTAAAGGGATATGGAATTAAGGTGCCACATAAAATGTCATAAGTTTTAGTTGCATATTGTCAGAGGACATTTTTAATGGTGAAGGACTTACCTGCCTCACGTCCGTAGTAGTGGCACATCGCCCCGAAGGAGTGACCATAGCCGAACATGCGATACTTAAGGAGACCAAGCTGTGCGTAGAGTTCATTCAGTTCATGGGCAATTTCAGAACACTTGGCTCCTGGACGAATGAGTTCCAGGCCTCGCTTGTGAACTGCAATGTTACCTTCCCATACCTTGAGGTGTGCATCACTGCAGTGATCCAAGAAGAAAGTCCTCTCCAGAGAAGTGTAATACCTGAGCAGAGTGATATTTATTAGGATACCGGAACTGAAACCAACGAACGGACATCTGCCTCATTGTGGCATTTCTTACCTGTCTCATTGGCTAGAGCCTCTCATTGTAAGCATTTTAGATCACACACACACACACACACACACACACACACACACACACACACACACACACACACACACACACACACACACACACACACACACACACACACACACACACACACGCACACACACACACACACACACACACACACACACACAATATATATATATATATATATATATATATATATATATATATATATATATATATATATATATATATATATATATATATATATATATATATATATGCATCGCAAATTCATTATAACGTCACTGATGATTTTTTTTTTATTTTAACACTTCTTGGGCAATGGTACCGCGGAAAGCAGCACTTCCAACCATCTGGTATTATGTCACCAACTGTTCCAGGTGTCCCTTTGAGGAAGGCTTTGAGTGCTTTTGACAGTTTCTATGCGCGGCATGAAATAGGTCACACTGGAATTTTTCAGTGGGGGCAATGATGCAGGCCAATTACAAAAATGCTTATTTAATTTTTCCAGCCATGGAGCTGTGCTTCTTCAGAGAAAGAAAAAAGCAGCCTGAATCAGAATCAATATGAGAAGATGTCAGTGTGCACTGGTGTTGTTTTTTAATATTTTGCGAGTATTGCCTGATTTTACAAAAAATACTCCTCATGCTCCAACCAGTTGTTCTCCCCCTATAGTGTTAGTGCTCTTACACGCAGACACTCCGAGTAACAAATAGCAACGGAGTCCAGAAGGCCCCCTAACGACTGTGGCCGCATGGTAGCTTAAGAGACCGCTGCGGTTAGCCGGAAGCGCTCCCCACGAAGTCACAGTCCAATAGTCACTCCATCCATTCGTACTCTGAGATGGTGGGTCTGTTACCTGTCATTGCTGAGTAACCCGCACCTACTACCAGGCAACTTCCTGCCTGTCTCGATCGTCTAACAGCTAAGCTAGACCATGCCAGAGGAAAGATCAAATCTTACTCACTGCCCCACCGTGGGCTAACAGGGGACCAGCGAATCCTTACGGGTTGCCGTCCCCCACCACTGACCTACATTCTATCCGATCAGCCAATGACATGGCATTTCTTTACTCCCAACACCTCTACCTCCAGGTGTCTGGTTGGACGCCTGCTATATCGGGGGGCACCCTCTCTGTCCTCCCCACACGGGGGGCCCCGCATGACAGCAGGGTACCCCAGGGTCACCTGTCGGCTCACCCAATCATGCCTTAAGTTAGAGTACATCACTCTCAACGATGTTGCTCCTGCGGTGGCTGGGACGTGAGCGAGCCGTCCGCTACCGTCAACTGCATTGCCTTCCAAGGGCAGAGGTGTCGGCAGGTGAGTGCAGGAGGGGCTTTGTGGCTCTGGGTCACCGGCTAGGCTAGGGTACCTCTCCCTCGATGATGTTGCTCCCACGGTGGCCGGGACGTGAGAGAGCCGTCTGCCAACGTCAACTGCACTGCCTTTCCTGGGGAGAGGTACCGGCGGGGGCATGAAGGAGGGGCGTTGTTGCGCTGGGTCACCGGTTAGGTTGCTCGAGGTGGTCATCGCTGGTCGCTAAGTCAACTGGTGGAGGGTGGCACTCAACGTCCGCAGAGTTTTCCTGGTTCCCCAGGCGCCCCTCAGGTTGGTTAGTTGCTGCACGCACTGCCCGCTGGTGCGGCACTCGGGACGCTTCCTCTTGCGGATGTCGAACAAGCTCGCTGCACACTATTCAGTTCTGTAATACACTCCAACTACCACCCGGAGTGCCGGAAGGGTCGGTAACGGATGTGCTGGTGTGGGAACACGCCCACACCCTTGCCGCCCACATTCCATGGCGCGCCTTTACCCTTAGGACTTTGTCCCCGACGTGACCCAGCCTCTGGCCGCCCGCCTATCATCACGTGGAAGTGAGGTCAACCTTCACCCTTTGTTTCCGCGGTGCTCCGGTCTCTTCCACGGCCGGGTGGGCTCCGTGGACCTCACGAGCGCTTTGCCTTTCTGGCCGCGTGACCTCCCTTCACCTCACGAATCCCTGCATGACCTGAGCCGGCAGGTCCAGCAACCTGGAGGAGGCAGTAGACACCTGCCGAAACGATAATTACTCCCAGTGAGGTCTAAAGCACTGTTCAGGGGGTGCTGTGAACTTTTCATTAAACCCAGCTGTGACCTCACTGAACTTTTCTCTTTGTGTCTCACAACACAAGGGGGCAGTCACAGCCTGCCCTCTAAAGACAACTCTCTTCCTCCACACAAAACTACAAGCACCTAATAACACACACACCCTTCACTTAAAAATTTTAAAATCATCATGGCGACTCCTACACCAGCCTCGGAGTCCCCATCTGGGGATGGGACCATAAATGTCCCCAGGTCGGACTGCCTTTCTGTCGACGACCCTAAGTGTCTTGACACCCCTCTCAACTTTTTCTTCATTAACTTCTGCAACATTCGCGGTCTAAGATCTAATTTTCAATCTGTAGAACACCAACTCTCCTCTTCTAAACCTCATCTTCTTTTCCTCACTGAAACTCAGGTGTCTGAGGCAACTGACAGTAGCCCCTTTTCTGTTCCCTCCTACTTTCTCTATCCTCATTTTCGATCCAAAGCTGGATGCTGCGTTTATGTGCGCAATGACTTAACCTGCACTCGTGCCCACGCTCTTGAATCTTCCGAGTTTTCCACCATCAGGCTACGACTACAGAATCACTCTCATATTAAATCTATCTGTGCTGTATACCTCTCACCTAACTTCTCTGACTATAAGAAATTCTTTGACTACTTAACTTCCAAAGTAGAGCACATTCTGACCCTCTTCCCTTTTGCAGAGATCTCCATTCTTGGAGACTTCAATGTTCACCACCAGCTTTGGCTTTCCTCCCTTCACTGACCATCCTGGTGAACTAGCCTACAACTTTGCTATCCTCCATGACCTAGAGCAATTGGTGCAACAGCCTACTCGTATTCCTGACCGTCTTGGAGATACGCCCAACATTCTTGACCTTTTCCTGACCTCTAATCCTTCTGCTTATGGTGTCACCCTTTCTTCTCCGTTGGGCTCCTCCAATCACAATCTCATATCTTTATCTTGTCCTATCGCTCCAATCCCTCCTCAGGATCCCCCTAAGCGAAGGTGCCTCTGGCGTTTTGCCTCTGCTAGTTGGGGGGACCTGAGGAGGTATTTTGCTGATTTTCCTTGGAATGACTACTGCTTCCGTGTCAGAGACCCGTCTTTGTGTGCTGAGCGTGTAACAGAGGTGATAGTGTCTGGCATGGAGGCGTACATTCCTCACTCTTTTTCTCGCCCTAAACCTTCTAAACCTTGGTTTAACACAGCTTGTTCTCGTGCTATACATGATAGAGAGGTGGCCCACAAAAGGTACTTAAGCCTTCCATCACCAGAATCTCATGCACTTTATATTTCTGCCCGGAACCATGCCAAGTCTGTTCTCCAACTAGCCAAAAACTCCTTCATTAACAGAAAATGTCAAAACCTTTCAAAATCTAACTCCCCTCGTGATTTCTGGCATCTAGCCAAAAATATCTCCAATAACTTTGCTTCTTCTTCTTTCCCTCCTCTATTTCAACCAGATGGCACCACTGCTATCACATCTATTTCTAAAGCTGAACTCTTCGCTCAAACCTTTGCTAAAAACGCTACCTTGGACGATTCTAGGCTTGTTCCTCCCTCTCCTCCACCCTCTGACTACTTCATGCCACGTATTAAAATTCTTCGCAATGATGTTTTCCATGCCATCGCTGGCCTAAATTCTCGGAAGGCTTATGGACCTGATGGGGTCCCTCCCATTGTTCTCTGAAACTGCGCCTCCGATGCTTGCACCTTGCCTAGTCAAACTCTTTCAGCTCTGTCTGTCAACATCTACTTTTCCTTCTTGCTGGAAGTTTGCCTACATTCAACCTGTTCCTAAAAAGGGTGACTGTTCTAATCCCTCAAACTACCGTCCTATTGCTTTAATTTCCTGCCTATCTAAAGTTTTTGAATCTATCCTCAACAGGAAGATTCTTAAACATCTATCACTTCACAACCTTCTATCTGATCGCCAGTATGGGTTCCGTCAAGGCCGCTCTACTGGTGATCTTCTGGCTTTCCTTACTGAGTCTTGGTCATCCTCTTTTAGAGATTTTGGTGAAACTTTTGCTGTTGCCTTGGACATATCAAAAGCTTTTGATAGAGTCTGGCACAAAGCTTTGATTTCCAAACTATCCTCCTACGGTTTCTATCCTTCTCTCTGTAACTTCATCTCAAGTTTCCTTTCTGACCGTTCTATTGCTGCTGTGGTAGACGGTCACTGTTCTTCTTCTAAATCTATTAACAGTGGTGTTCCTCAGGGTTCTGTCCTGTCACACACTTTCTTCTTATTATTCATTAATTATCTTCTGATCTTTCTAAAATTTCTGATTGGGGCAGAGCAAACTTGGTATTGTTCAATGCCTCAAAAACTCAATTCCTCCATCTATCAACTCGACACAACCTTCCAGACAACTATCCCCTCTTCTTCAATGACACTCAACTGTCCCCCTCTTCTGCACTGAACATCCTCGGTCTGTTCTTTACTTATAATCCGAACTGGAAACTTCACATCTCATCTCTAGCTAAAACAGCTTCTATGAAGTTAGGTGTTCTGAGACATCTCCGCCAGTTTTTCTCACCCCCCCCCCAGCTGCTAACTGTGTACAAGGGCCTTATCCGTCCATGTATGGAGTATGCTTCACATGTCTGGGGGGGGTTCCACTCATACTGCTCTTTTAGACAGGGTGGAATCAAAAGCTTTTCGTCTCATCAACTCCTCTCCTCTAACTGACTGTCTTCAGCCTCTCTCTCACCGTTGCAATGTTGCATATCTAGCTGTCTTCTACCGTTATTTTCATGCTAACTGCTCTTCTGATCTTGCTAACTGCATGCATCCCCTCCTTCCGCGGCCTCGCCGCACAAGACTTTCTTCTTTCTCTCACTCCTATTCTGTCCACCTCTCTAACGCAAGAGTTAACCAGTATTCTCAATCATTCATCCCTTTCTCTGGTAAACTCTGGAACTCCCTGCCTGCTTCTGTATTTCCACCTTCCTATGACTTGAATTCCTTCAAGAGGGAGGTTTCAAGACACTTATTCATGAATTTTTGACCACTGCTTTGACCCTTTTATGGGACTGGCATTTCAGTGGGCATATATATTTTTTTTTATTGGATTTTTGTTGCCCTTGGCCAGTGTCCTTCCTACATAAAAAAAAAAAAAAAAAAACACCCCATCATAAGTGGCGGACATGAGTAGCCCGTGTCCGCCCAGCTTCGCTGGTGGACATGGAGAGTCCGTGTCCGCCTGGCCTCGGTGGCGGACATGCGACACGCTGGCGACTCACATTATTTATACTGTACAGTTTATTTTATTAATATAGGAGTATCTACAGCTGCTTTTACGAGTTTGCCTTCATCCTGGGCACCACCTCTACAAAAGTACTAGAAGAATCTTATATATATATATATATATATATATATATATATATATATATATATATATATATATATATATATATATATATATATATATATATATATATATATATATATATATATATTTATTTATTTATTTATTTATTTATTTATTTATTTATCTAGTGCACAGAGGCGCCGACGGGGAACGTCCCCCAGCGCGCAGTGAGCACAAGCATCCCCACTCCTTGAGTCTGAATACGGGACAATACACGTTAGTCTTAGTCACGAGGCGCGGAGTCGATCCTCCGCGAGGCACTGACGGGAACGGTAATGGGAGGCTTCCTGAAGGCGGGGGTCACTGAGCTCACGGCCTCCGCTCACCAGAGATACCTTGTTTCTGTCCTGGTCTGTTCTCGCTTCCCAAGAGGGCTGTTGTTGTTATTCCCAGCGCCAAACCCACTGTGACCCTCATAAAAAGGAGTCGCGCGGATGGAGCTGGGTCATTAGTAGCAGTTTTTCATATAAACACAGGTCTCTCGCCTGCGTCTACTACCATCTCACAGTTCATGTGTGCGTGTGCGTGTGGGTTTGTGTGTGAGTGCTTGTGTGTGTGTGTGTGTGTGTGTGTGTGTGTGTGTGTGTGTGTGTGTGTATGTGTGTGTGTGTGTGTTTGGGGCGTAACAATACACATTAAGAGGCTCACCCATTTGCCTCGCCGCGCCCATGAGTCAAACCTGGGCCTTCTCGGTTGTCAGCCGAGAGTGCTAATCATTACACTATGCGATGTGTATACACTACGCGTTGTGTGTGAATGCTTAAGTACGAATGAAGGAGACTGAGAGAGAGAGAGAGAGAGAGAGAGAGAGAGAGAGAGAGAGAGAGAGAGAGAGAGAGAGAGAGAGAGAGAGAGAGAGAGTAGCAATTCCAGTTCCTGAAAATTGCAGAAAAGTTACAATGGGTTTATTAAGATTTATTATGTACTTTACGCATGCGCAATATTGCTGGAAATTTGACATACTTTTTGGTTATAACTTGTATTAATCTTGTTACATAGGAAATTTGAGCTTTATGAGTTCATTAGTTGAAAAGTTAGCGAAAATTTCAGGGACAGCGCAAATCACGAACTAGCCTAATACTCAAATAACATTAGCTCAAACCTTTGCGAGAGGTCAGTCGTTGTGCTATATACCGTTGAATAGGAAGTTTCATTCTGCGTTCAGTGGTATGTATCCGGTCTTTTTGAGATAAAAAGGAAGTTAGTGAGAACTGCAGAAAATTGACGGTCACTTTAAAAAATGCCATTTGCGAGACTCCTTCTTTTTGAAAGTTACGGATTGACTTCACGCAATAGAAAAGAAAAAATAAAATAAAATAAATATATATCCTATAAAACTGATAAAGTTATGCTATCATAAGGTTCTATTTTCGTTACGATCGGCCGGGTAGTTCCGAAGATATTCGCGTTTGAATAGCATTACGGTTGGGTCGGGATAGACCTCGTAATTAAGGTTCCCATAACCTTAATTTTTCCATTGTATACATCTTCACCAACCGCGAACTCAGTAACCAAGGTAATTCTCCGAAACTCAGTTCATGTGGTAGGAGAGGGAATACATTAGTATGTAGTATGGTAGTGCGGCAAAAGTTGTGTCGCCATGCAGACTTATTGCAAAGAACATACATCCTTACAATAGACCACTCACCCTGCAATCATCGGGAAGGTGTTGCAAGAGATGATGTCACCCTTCTGTATCCTGCGGGTGGTGACTGGGTTGTGGGCACCATCTGTGTTTATTCCAGACTGGAACCACACCCATACTGCAGAAATGAGGGAGGGTTGGTTTATACACAATAACAATAAACATCACATAATGAAGATAACAATTTCTTTGCAGATAACACGCCTTTAAGATGCTGCCTGTCAAGCAAGAAGACTGGTCCACATTCTCTTCCACTCTCATTATCTTGAAATCTTTGGCTGCAATGATTTATTGCTAAAGGTTTTCCCTGCTTTTGTACCATGATGTTACAGGATCTGTTCACTGATTCTGATACATATATTTATACATTTACTCATTCAGTCATCATCGAAGTTAGCTGTTGATTGATTGATGTGAAGGGATATGATACTTCTTGTGGAAAACAAACCCTCCACTGCCTACCCACCCGGCAATGAAATGTTTCATTCAGTGAAATAGATGTACAGTGAAATAGATGTACTTCATCCATCTTTTTTGTTGTCATTGTTGTTGTTATTATTATTATTATTATTATTATTATTATTATTATTATTATTATTATTATTATTATTATTATTATTATTATTACTATTATCATTTAATATTAATTAGCTAATCGTCACAGGAACACCCACTGTCCATAAGTTCACTGTCAGGGTAGAGTTCCGAAATGCGGCGCACCATGGCCTGCGTGCCAGCAAAAGCCACCTCGTACTCCGGCACTCCTTCGCCCAGTGCATCAACACACGCCCACGCGCCCAGGTCTGCTGTGGCTGTGCTGTTCTACAAAAAAATAAGAAAAAAAAGAAAAGAAAAAAAAAGGTTACCGTTAACTGGGGTAGCGAGAAGTGTGCGTCACTACAAACTGGAGGAAGGTATTGGAGGAAGGGCATTAGGTATTATTTGGTAATGAATTTATCAATTTAGCAATCGCAGAATATATTTGCCTCTGTAATCCTATGAGAAAATCTGAATAGGCAATGTGTGTGTGTGTGTGTGTGTGTGTGTGTGTGTGCGTAAATATATATATATATATATATATATATATATATATATATATATATATATATATATATATATATATATATATATATATATATATATATATATATATATATATATATATATATATATATATATATATATATATATTGTGTAAGGGAATAGATTAATTAATCTCCCTATGTTGGGATCTTGTTATTTTGTTCGAGGTTTCGGGATTATGAACATGTAACTTTTCGTGGCTTGGGGTTTCGTTTCGGGTCTCACACCCTGCTTCACCATCTTGCCTCGACTCTGGGCCGAGGCAAGATGATATATATATATATATATATATATATATATATATATATATATATATATATATATATATATATATATATATATATATATATATATATATATATCGGAGGGATGGTTCAATATTATTATTAGACAACACAGAGTAAAGGTGAAATGTGGTAACCTTGAGAACTGCGATTTCCTCTTTGCTCTTAATCATCCTCATCCTCATGACGGCCTGAGATACATCAGTGAGAGTGGCACCCTGGAGGTGGTGCTGTAGCTTGGCCCACCCCTCCACGCTCAGGTGGTCCTCCTCCACCCCCACCTTCCCCTTGGTTGTCCCGAGCTCCTCTGTCACAGCCCTGAAGTAGTTATCTTTCTTCCAGTCTGTGTAGATTATGTTGTCCTGGAAAAAGGAATGATGAAGAGATTTAAAGGATCGTCTTTATTTATTTATTTATTTATCTTTTAAACAGCCATATGACTCTAAAAATGTGTTATTAGTATGTTTGTACGTATAGCAATTTTCTGAAATTCTGGCCTATAGCTGTTCAATAGTGCCTTTATTCCAGATAAAAAGGATTTTTCAGCTGATAATTGTTAACGTAACATTTCGAGACATCGGCCGTCAAGGATTTTTTTCCCTCTACACTCTGTCACGTCACTCGCATTTGTTTGATTGACAGGAGATTTTCACTTTATATTTTCTAATTCATGTTCGCACTAGAGAACCAGATTAGACATCATGCTTCCTCTTTGGAAAGATATTCTTCACTCTCGAGTGATCTTGCCTGCGTCACTGTTATCTTACTTCTGCAGGACTGTGCTGAGCACTTGACTGTCTTAACTAATGTCTGGAGCTGTGACAGCGTGACTGATTTAAATATCTTGTGGTGAGTTATCTGTAGGCTCCAGATTTATCAGATCAAGTTGCTGATCCCGTATTTCCCGGACTGAGGCTGAGCTCGAGAGACATCATGTGGTGGTCATGGTACTGATGGTACTGGTAGTGGTGATGCACTGGCTTCTTCAAGAGAATACACTACAGAATGTCTGGATTTGATAAGAGGAAGTTTTTACGCCTTCCTTCCATGGTTGATTCAACTTTGTCTTGCAGCTTGTGTCTTCTTAAAGCTATTTCATGTATTCTTTGAGCAACGTTCCTTGTATATCATATATGGAAAACTTTTTGTCAGAACAGCTAGAGAAACCTGGAAAGATACCTCAGTCCTCATTCTCGAAAGACTGGGTGAGCATTGGCTGTGGTCTGCAGAGTAGGATTCTGGATTCTGCTCACTCTTCTTTTACGTGAGGAAAGGATTACAAGTTCTAAAATTCAAAAGGAAAACACCATGAAAGGCCGGTAGCCTTCATTTTATAGCTTTCTCGATAATGTCTAGCCCCCTCATGAAGGAACCTCATGAATCCAATAGGCTATTTTGCGGCACTTTTTTTTTCGCCCATTGTTTACCATGCCATGTACAGCTCGGAAATATGTCCCTCAGTGTTGGCCAGTTGCAGAAAATATAAGTTACGCACCTGGTCGACCACCATCCTAGTGAAGTGATTATGCCCAATTAGGAAAAAAGAGTAACTTTCCACTATTTCATGGGACGCCTTCATCAGTGTGCGTCAGAGTGCTGGGAAAGCCCCCTGAATTATCCGTGACTATATCATTACATTATCATATCATGATAAAATATGTTTGTTGTGTCATTGTCTGTATTATGTAGGTTTTTGTATGTAAATTCACTGAATTTGTGACCATGCTTCGCCGCTCGCTTTCGTTTACTGCACTTCGTTTCTAGATTGTGCGTGTTATTAGAGCATGAATATTGCACAAACCTCCATAATGCCCACCATTGCTTGAGGTACAGCATATACTAGATTTTAGCTTGCTTGTATAGTGTTGGTTGGTTGTAGTGAGCTTCCAGGGTGCTCATGAAGGTGCCAAGGGAACATGGTTATAACAAGGCTGCCGTATATTACAAAAATACTGGAGCTGCACAGAGCGCCAGCCGCCAGGGGGGAGTTTTCGGCACTAATCCGCCAGATATCGTCGCTACTGCATGCCCCCTAGTGACACGAGTTAAAATATTGTTATTGTAAATCCCATGTAATACAGATGCATAGAACATTGATCATTATGATACTTTAGAAATTCTGCATCGACTTTTTAATATCTTGTATGGATAATTTTGAGAGAAGTTGGTCAAAACAAAAATAATTTTCGTGATTATTCAGTAATACTGTTATCAATATTTTAAATACGGCACATTGCAAGCCTAAAATTTATTGATTTGGACAAAGGAGTAGATAAAAAAATAAGACTGTACTATACAGTATGACATAACATACTCAGTAACATCGTGATATATGGATATAGTTATTTTCGTAGGAATTTTAGCATCTCTTTCAGGAAACGAAGGACATGGCAAAGAAATCGAACACCAAAACAAACCTCTCAAGACTGCTCTGACGTAACGGGAGAGGAATACAGGAAGCCTCAGGTTCATGGAGTAGTGACATGGACACTGCAGCAGGAATTAACTGGTTGTCCAACTACGTGTTTGTTAATTTCAGCTAAGGCCATGGTTGGCATTAAACCCTCCCCCTTCCCGCCCTGCCCTCCGCCCCCCTCCCAAAAAAAAAAAAATAAATAAATACTTATAAAAATTTAGCTCGATATTACATTGATAATTAAGGTCTGTATATGTATATATACATATAAAATGTAAAAGTAGTCAAGTCTGACACATTCATTTCCTGTAAAGCACAATTTACACAAGCTTTGTAAAGTCAGACCAACCTATATCAGCATGACCTAAACAAGTGTGTATTCTTCATTAAAAAAAAATTGTCAAAATTTTTCAAGATCTAACTCCCCTTGTAATTTCTGGCACCTAGCCAAAATCATCTCCAATAACTTTGGTTCTTCATCTTTCCTTTCTTTATTTCATGAAACCTGATGGCACCACTGCCATCTCATGTATTTCTAAAGCTGAACTCTTCACTCAAACCTTTGCTAAAAACGGTATCTTGGATGATTCAGGGCTTGTTCATCCCTATTCACATTCTGATTACTTTAAGCTACCGATTAAAATCCTTCATTAGCTATATTTTCTTTTTTTTCATGCCCTCGCTAGCCTTAACCCTTAGAAAGCTTACAAACTTGATGGGGTCCCTCCCCATTGTTCTCCAGAACTGTGCCTTTGTGCTTGCACCTTGCCTAGTCAAACTCTTCCAACTCTGTCCATCAACATCTATCTTTCCTTCTTGCTGGAAGTTTGCTTAAATTCAGATTGTTCCTAAAAAGAATGACCATGCTAATCTCTCAAATTATCGCCCTATTGCTTTAATTTCATGCCTTTCTAAAGTTTTGAATCTATCCTCAAGAGGAAAATTCTTAAACATCTATCACTTCACAACCTTCTATCCGATCACCAGTATGGGTTCCGTAGAGGCAACTCTACTAGTGATCTTCTGGTTTTCCTTACTGAGTCTTGGTAATCCTCTTTTAGGGATTTTGGTGAAACTTTTGCTATTGCCTTAGGTGTATCAAGAGCTTTTAATAGAGTCTGGCACAAAACTTTGATTTCAAAATCCCCCCTCCTATGGCTTCTATCCTTCTCTCTGTAGCTTCATCTCAAGTTTCATTTCTTACCGTTCTATGGCTGCTGTGTCACTGCTCTTCTAATCTATTAACAGTGGTGTTTCTCATGGTTATGTTTCGTCACCCACTCTTCGTATTATTCCTTAATGATCTTCTAAACCAAACTTCTTGTCCTATCCACTCCTACGCTGATGATACCACCCTGCACTTTTCCACGTCTTTTTGTAGACATCCAACCCTTCAGGAAGTAAACATTTCACGCACGGAAACCACAAAATGCCTGACTTCTGAGCTTTCTAAAATTTATGATTGGGGCAAAGCAAACTTAGTATTGTTCAATGTCTCAAAAACTCAATTCCTCCATCTATTACTCGACATAACCTTCAAGACAATTATCCCCTCTTCTTCAATGACACTCAAGTGTTTCCCTCTTCTACACTCGACATCCTCAGTCTGCCCTTTACTTATAATCTAAAATGGAAACTCCACATCTCATCTCTAGTTAAAATAGCTTCTATGAAGTTAGGTGTTCTGAGTTGTCTCCACTAATTTTTCTCATCCCCCAGCTGCTAACTTTGTACAGTGGCCTTATCCGTCCATGTATGGAGTATACTTCCCATGTATGAGGGAAGTTCTATTCATACCGCTCTTTTAGACAGGGTGGAATCAAAAGCTTTTTGTCTTATTAACCTCTCCTATAACTGACTGTCTTCAGCCTCTCTCTCATCGCTCTTCTGATCTTGTTAACTGCATGCATCCCCTCCTCCCACGGCCTCGCTGCACAAGACTTTTGGAAAGTAACTGATCCTCTCGTAGATTGAATCTTGCTATTTTATTATTATTATTTTTATTATTATTATTATTATTATTATTATTATTATTATTATTATTATTATTATTATAATGAGTCAGTTTCGAGATATGTTTCCAATGTGACTGGGAGTTAATGGGTTTTGAGCCAGTATTGTGCAAAGTTTAGTGGGTATTGTAATATGTATCTTGGCAATTAATTGACCCTATTGTAGGTTGAATCCTGCTTCAATAAACGGAGCTGATACAAGAACGAGTTTGGTGTTCCAGGGAAACAGTGACATACCCTGAAAATTCGTTTTAGGTCCAGAAATATAAATGAATATCTCGAAAAGCACCGCAAAGGATCCACTAGTGGCGGGGTTTGAGGTCTCACTCGTCTGAATGAACCGCGAATGACCCTCATTGCACCGCAAGCCGCGCTATTTGTTTCTGGATAATTCTGGAAATAGCATTCAAAAGTATCGTGAAATATTCGGGAAATATTGGGACACAGTGACAGGAGCTAAGGGAACTACCAGCTCATAAGTAGAATTAAGACCCCTGGCCGGTTTCCTAAACGTCCTGTTCCCTGTTGGAATGCAGATTGTACAGTGGCTATTCGAGAAAAGCGTGCTGCCTTTTCTCGCCTTTGACTACATCGTGGGGACGTCCACTGCTTGCAGGATTTTCGACAAGCGCGCGTCAGTGCACGTCGCACCTTAAAGAGGGCTCTGCATGAGTCCTGGATGTGATCTCTTCCATCACAGTTCGCACTCCACTCACCGAAGATTTCAACAGAGTCCGCAAGATATCCTGGAAATATTCTGCACCTCCCCCACCTAACACAGCTGCCGACCTGTTTGCTGAGCACTTTGCTAGTGTCCTCAGAAAGGATCTTACTGTGCCTATGGCACATCATTGTCGACATTTGGAATCTGTTGGCGTCAATTTTGCCTTTCCTGGTGGAGGAGCTTATAATGCCCCATTTTCTTTGTCTGACCATGGCTTTGCCCCACTGCCATGATTCATCCCCGAGTTCCGATGACATTCCATATCCCTTTTTGCACCATATGTCCAAAGAAGCTTTTACCTTTTTACTTGACGTCTATAGTTGGGTTACCGGTGATTTTCCATCAAGGGGTGTTGCTGTAATTATCCCCATTCCAAAACCTGGAAAAGACGATCAGTTACCGACCAATTATCGTCCAATTTATTTAACCTCATGTATTTATAAGTTGCTGGAAAAGATGGTAAATGTCAGGGTTATGCGGTACTTGGAGACAGGGAATTACTTGTCGCCTGTTCAATATCGTTTTCGGAAAATGAGATCTACGTCTGATGCTCTTTTACTTTTCGAATTTTCTGTATGTGAAGCATTCATTGGTAAACAGCATCGTTACAATATTTATTTATTTTTTTTTATTTGGAGAAAGCATACAACCCAGCTTGGTGCCACGGTATTTTACTTAGTCTGTTCGAGTTCAGTCTCGTGGCCGACTCCCTACTTTTATACACCAGTTTTTGTCTCATTGGTTTTTATGGGTCTAGACTGGGGGCATTCTGTCTGAAGCTCATCCACTTGAAGATTGTGTGCCGCAAGGAAGTATACTCAGTGTCACACTCTTTGCTGTGGCTATAAACGGTGTCATTGGTGTGCTTCCAGAAGGAGTTCGTGGTAGCTTATATGTCGATGACTTGTCAATCTCCTTTTCTGCCGCTCGGATGCCTTTGAGAGGAAGTTACAGTTAGCAATTAACAGGATTTCTCATTGGGCTGCAACTCGGGGATTTAGTTTCTCGGCTTCGAAGACTGTAGCCATACATATTTGCTGCCTTCGTGGTGTTCACCCTGACCCAGATTTGTATCTTTACAATAAAAGAATCTCTTGTGTGGAGGAAACTCGTTTCCTAGGACTTATATTTGACAGACGCCTGACTTGGGTACCTCATTTTTGTTATATTAAGGCAGCTGTCACTCCTTAGAGTCTTGGTTCATAACTCTTGGGGTGCTGACAGACAAATCCTCCTCCTCTTGCACCGAACTCGTATTCTTTCTTGTTCGCCTGCTACTAAGGTTCGACTTTGTATGTTGGACTTGATGTACCATGCCAATGTTCGCTTGGCAACTGGTGCGTTCCGCTCGTCCCCAATTCCTAACTTACTGATAGATACTGGAGTCCCTCTGCTGGACTTGCGTCGCTAGTCCTTATTACTGAGGTGCTGGTATCATGTTCAAATTCTTTCTGACTGTTTCTTTTGTGTCAGTCTCCCGTAATTCACATTCCTATCTATATGTGTCTCACCTTAGTTTGGCAAAACCTTTTAGTGTTAGTGTTGCATCTGCTATGGTGGCATTAAATGTACCTTCCCGGTAGATTTCCTAGAGTTGTTTTTTTTTTTTTTTATGTAGGATGGACACTAGCCAAGGGCAACAAACATCCATTAAAAAAAAATGCCCAATGAAATGCCAGTCCCATAAAAGGGTCCAAAGCGGTAGTCAAAAATTGATGAATAAGTGTCTTGAAACCTCCCTCTTGAAGGAATTCAAGTCATAGGAAGGTGGAAATACAGAAGCAAGCAGGGGGTTCCAGAGTTTACCAGAGAAAAGGATGAATGATTGAGAATACTGGTTAACTCCTGCGTTAGAGAGGTGGAGAGAATACGGGTGAGAGAAAGAAGAAAGTCTTGTGCAATGAGGCCGCGGGAGGAGAGGAGGCATGCAGTCAGCAAGAACAGAAGAGCAGTCAGCATGAAAATAGCGGTAGAAGATAGATAGAGATGTAACACTGTGGCGGTGAGAGAGAGGCTGAAGACAGTCAGTTAGAGGAGAGGAGTTGATAAGACGAAAAGCTTTTGATTCCACCCTGTCTAGAAGAGCAGTATGAGTGGAACCTCCCCAAACATGTGAAGCATACTCCAAACATGGACGGATAAGGCTCTTGTACAAAGTTAGGAGATGGGGGAGTGAGAAAAAACTGGCGGAGACGTCTCAGAACACCTAACTTCATAAAAGCTGTTTTAGCTAGAGATGAGATGTGAAGTTTCCAGTTCAGATTATAAGTAAAGGACAGACCAAGGATATTCAGTGTAGAAGAGGGGGACAGTTGAGTGTCATTGAAGAAGAGGGGATAGTTGTCTGGAAGGTTGTGTCGAGTTGATAGATGGAGGAATTGAGTTTTTGAGGCATTGAACAATACCAAGTTTGCTCTGCCCCAATCAGAAATTTTAGAAAGATCAGAAGTCAAGCGTTCTGTGGCTTCCCTGCGTGAAATGTTTACCTCCTGAAGGTTTGGACGTATATGAAAAGACGTGGAAAAGTGCAGGGTGGTATCATCAGCGTAGGAGTGGATAGGACAAGAAGTTTGGTTTAGAAGAGCATTAATGAACAATAAGAAGAGAGTGGGTGACAGGACAGAACCCTGAGGAACACCACTGTTAATAGATTTAGGAGAAGAACAGTGACCGTCTACCACAGTAGCAATAGAACGGTCAGAAAGGAAACTTGAGATGAAGTTACAGAGAGAAGGATAGAAGACGTAGGAGGGTAGTTTGGAAATCAAAGCTTTGTGCCAGACTCTATCAAAAGCTTTTGATATGTCCAAGGCAACAGCAAAAATTTCACCAAAATCTCTAAAAGAGGATGACCAAGACTCAGTAAGGAAAGCCAGAAGATCACCAGTAGAGCGGCCTTGACGGAACCCATACTGGCGATCAGATAGAAGGCTGTGAAGTGATAGATATTTAAGAATCTTCCTGTTGAGGATAGATTCAAAAACTTTAGATAGGCAGGAAATTAAAGCAATAGGACGGTAGTTTGAGGGATTAGAACGGTCACCCTTTTTAAGAACAGGCTGAATGTAGGCAAACTTCCAGCAAGAAGGAAAGGTAGATGTTGACAGACAGAGCTGAAAGAATTTGACTAGGCAAGGTGCAAGCACGGAGGCACAGTTTCGAAGAACAATAGGAGGGACCCCATCAGGTCCATAAGCCTTCTGAGGGTTTAGGCCAACGAGGGCATGGAAAACATCATTGCAAAGAATTTTAATAGGTGGCATGAAGTAGTCAGAGGGTGGAAGAGAGGGAGGAACAAGACCAGAATCATCCAAGGTAGTGTTTTTAACAAAGGTTTGAGCGAAGAGTTCAGCTTTAGAAATAGATGTGATAGCAGTGGTGTCATCTGGTTGAAATAAAGGAGGAAAGAAGAAGAAGCAAAGTTATTGGAGATATTTTTGGCTAGATGCCAGAAGTCACGAGGGGAGTTAGATCTTGAAAGCTTTTGACACTTTTTGTTAATGAAGGAGTTTTTGGAGAACAGACTTGGCATGGTTCCGGGCAGAAATATAAAGTGCATGAGATTCTGGTGATGGAAGGCTTAAGTGTCTTTTGTGGGCCACCTCTCTATCATGTATAGCACGAGAACAAGCTGTGTTGAACCAAGGTTTGTTAGGTTTAGGTCAAGAAAAAGAGTGAGGAATGTACGCCTCCATGCCAGACACTATCATCTCTGTTATGCACTCAGCACACAAAGACGGGTCTCTGACACAGAAGCAGTAGTCATTCTAAGGAAAATCAGCAAAATATCTCCTCAGGTGCCCCCAACTAGCAGAAGCAAAACGCCAGAGGCACCTACGCTTAGGGGGATTCTGAGGAGGGATTGGAGTGATCGGACAAGATACAGATATGAGATTGTGATCGGAGGGGCCCAACGGAGAAGAGAGGGTGATAGCATAAGCAGAAGGATTAGAGGTCAGGAAAGAGGTCAAGAATGTTGGGCGTACCTCCAAGACGGTCAGGAATATGAGTGGGGTGTTGCACCAATTGCTCTAGGTCGTGGAGGATAGCAAAGTTGAAGGCTAATTCACCAGGATGTTCAGTGAAGGGAGAGGAAAGCCAAAGCTGGTGGTGAACATTGAAGTCTCCAAGAATGGAGATCTTTGCAAAAGGGAAGAGAGTGAGAATGTGTTCCACTTTGGAAGTTAAGTAGTCAAAGAATTTCTTATAGTCAGAGGAGTTAGGTGAGAGGTATACAGCACAGATGAATTTAGTTTGAGAGTGACTTTGTAGTCGTAGCCAGATAGTGGAAAACTCGGAAGATTCAAGAGCGTGGGCACGAGAGCAGGTTAAGTCGTTGCGCACATAAACGCAACATCCAGCTTTGGATCGAGAATGAGGATAGAGAAAGTAGGAGGGAACAGAAAAGGGGCTACTGTCAGTTGCCTCAGACACCTGAGTTTCAGTGAAAAAAAGAAAATGAGGTTTAGAAGGTTTAGAAGTTTTAGAAGGTTTAGAAGGTTTTCTACAGACTGAAAATTAAATCTTAGACCACGAATGTTGCAGAAGTTAATGAAGAAAAAGTTGAGGGGGGTGTCAACACACTTAGGGTCGTCATCAGAAGGGCAGTCCGAACTGTGGATATTTGTGATCCCCTCCCCAGATGGGGGCTCCGAGGCTGGTGTAGGAGTCACCATGAATTTTGAAATTTTGTAGTTTTGCTTGTAGTTTTGTATGGAGGAAGAGAGTTGTCTTTACAGGGCAGACTGTGACTGTCCCCTTGTGTTGTGAGACACAAAGAGAAACGTTCAGTGAGGTCACAGCTGGGTTTAATAAGTTCACAGCATTCCCTGATCCAGTGCTTTATACCTCACTTGGAGTAATTATCGTTTCGGTAGGTGTTTACTGTCTAACCCCTATACCACTTAAAAACTTCTATTATGTTCCTTCTCAAACTACGTCTTTCTAAAGAATGTAAATTTAACAGCTTCATTCTCGCCTTGTAAGAAATACTCCTCATCCCTTTATCCTTTTAGTCATTCTCCTTTGTACTGATTCTAGTAGACCTATATCCTTGTAATATGGGGACCAGAAGTGCACAGCGTAGTCTAGATGAGGTCTGATCAGCGCCAAATATAACTTTAATATTTCTTCGTGCCTTCTATTTTTAACACTGCTAAAAATTAAACCTAATACCCTATTTGCCCTGTTTCTGGCAAATTTACTAGCATCACTACTAATTCCACTATCCAAGTCATTGATATATATATATATATATATATATATATATATATATATATATATATATATATATATATATATATATATATATATATATATATATATATATATATATATATTAAAAACAAGAAAGGCCCTAATACTGATCCCCGTGGCACCCCACTAATTACACGCCCCATTCGGATTTAGAGCCGTTTATTACAACTCTTTGTCGCCTGTCGCTTAGCCATGACCATACCCAGCCTAACACTTTCCCATCTATCTCGTGTTCCTTAACCTTTCTCAGGAGCCTCTGGTGGGGTACCTTGTCAAACACTTTACCAAAGTCCAGATATAGGATGTCATAAGTATCACCATTATCTGCTGTCTCATAAACTTTGCTGTAAAAACTTAACATGCTCGTCAAGCAAGACTTCCCCTTAGTGAAGCCATGCTGTGACTGATTTATCAAGTTTTATTTCTTTAAATGCTCCCTAATGTTCTTCGCTACTACTAATTCCATTATTTTATCTCCTTTCTTAAAGATGGGTACTACATTAGCTTGCCTCCACATTACCAATACCTCACCTTACTCAAGTGATTTCCTAAAGACAGAAAGTAACGATTCACCAATAACCTCTGCATTCCTTAAGTAATCTGGGATATATTTCATCTTTCCTTGAGTAGTCACACCCTAACTCGGTGGCGGTACAAAGAAATCTGTCCCTATGGGCTTCGATCCTGCTGTCCCTCGGCGCCTCATGCCTGCGCGTCTTACACTTAGGTCAGCAATAGTTTCCAGGTGACTCATTCCGCTAGGGAGATCCCTCTGTGTCTTATCTATCTTGCGCGTCATGTCATCAACTTTACCACGTAAACACAACGCTCACTACCTCTCTGCAACTAAGCTCTCCACAGCTAGTTCTTCTCACGCATCTTCACTACTGCAATTAACTACTATTATGAATTCAGTTTCCTTAATCTCTACTCTAATTAACTTAGTTTCCTTAATGATACCCATGCTTCATATACTAGTTCACTTTAACTCTCATAACACAGATCATATTATTTAGCATACGCTTACTCAACAACAACTTCTTTCACCCGCTCGGCGGTCTTTCAACCACTCGGCGGTAACAATATAATATATATATATATATATATATATATATATATATATATATATATATATATATATATATATATATATATATATATATATATATATATATATATATATATATATATATATATATATATATATATATATATATATACTTCTCTTCTGTCCTGTATATACTGTTTTAACTTAACAGTCATCCATTTAGGGTTATTTTTCTGTGGTCTTACTGCTCTATACGGTATGTTTGCTAACTATCCTGTATGCAGCTTATCTACGAAATATTTATACAGTTCTTCTACATTTACTTTCCCTAATCCTTTCATCTCGGCCCCTTCCGTCCTCCCCACTCCCTCATCTACTCGCCTTGACCTCACCTCTCCCATCTCAGCATGACCTAACCCTCCCATATCTCCCCCTCTCTCCCTCCTCCGACTCTTCCGGACACTTCCTCCTCTTGCCCTACGCCCTCACACCTCACCTCACCTCCTTTATCCTGCCTTATCTCCCTCAACTCCGTCCTGGACCTTACCTCCCCCTTCGTCCGTTGCCAGTCAACTCCTTGGAGGTACCTTTTTAATCCTTCAAAATCTCCCCTCCTAAAGTCAGGTATTTTACTAGCGTTTTTGCTTCTAAAAGTTTCCTTCTATTTTAATTTGTACCTATTTCCCAATGGTCACTGACACCTAGCTGTCCTCCAACCTCTACCTGCATGAGTGCTTCCTCCCTGTTAGTTAGAATTAAATCTAGAATATTGTTCCCTCTTGTGGGTTCTATGATTAATTGTTTTAAAAAATTATCCTGAATTATCTTAAGAAATTCCTCTGCTCCACTGTTTCCTGCCATAGTGCGGTGTTAATTTCCTTTGTACTGTTCGGTGGCCTGTACACCAATCCCAGTACTACTGACTGTGATTTTTCCTTAATATCTACCCATATCGAGTCTGTTTTGCTATCTGTTTTAATTCTACTATTAATACGACATTTAAACGTGTTCCTAACATACAGCGCGACGCCTTCCCCTCTCCTGTTTTCCCTGTCTTTATAGAGCAGACGTCGTGAACTAGCGTCTCGCATTGAGAGTGATTTCCTGTCTACAGGAGTTTAATTGCCCACCAACATGTGAGTGTCTTGACTACAACATACCCAGTATAACATATATGTCCTGTTATATGTAAGTGTGTGCAGTAGCATAACTCTGTAGTGTTTCTCTATAAGGATGAGACTGGACGTACCAATGTACCTTCTGTCTTTAGATGAATAACTTTGTGTAGTAACGTAAACCCATAATCTTATTCTGTAAGGCTGAGACTGTTAACTTACCAATATATATTTGTCTTTATGAGAACTTGTTCATATTCCTAGGTGTTGACCGATTCAATCAAGTCTCATTATCCTGCACTGACCGCCCCATGAAAGTAGCGATAACAATTAAATTAATCTAGCTTAACCGAAGGGCTATATCCCCTTTGATCCACCATAACCTAATCTAACCTAACCTAACGAGGGATTGCGGGCCCGTCGGTGCCCAGTAATTAATAACCAAACCATGAATAGTAAAAAAAATAAATAAAAAAAATTAGTGTTCCGTTGGTTGGCACTCCATTTGCCGTCATCTTCCCCGTCTGCCCTTCCTCCTGCAAGCTACAGGAACTGTGGTATCTCCTCCCTAAACACTGTTTTCACCTAAAAAAGCACAGGGAATTTCGTATATTTTCGTAATATCGGGCAATTTTTGCAAAGTAGCAATGAACACGTACAGCCAGTGTACGTAGACATCTTCCTTTGACTGATTAAAAAATCCTCCTTTTAACACGAAAGAAAGCGTTTATGCCTAACTGAATTAATTAAGCTAATCTTTTTTTCATTATTATTATTATTGGCCCGCGGCATTGTCTCAAAAATCTAGTCAGCATGACATATTTCCTGCCGGCGCATAGATGTTGCTAAACGCACATACGAACACACACCTGCAAGGTGACACTTGGCGACATTACTTAATTAAGGCGAGTGAATGTGCTGATCCTGTCTATAGCAGCTCCCAGAAACGGGTTGAAATTCTGAAAAATTACTGGTAGTAATATAGAGAATTTGTAGTCTATACATACGAGGTTCGAAATACTTGGAATGAAAGGATCGAGCCAATAAGACAGGTAAGAATTGCTACTACCAAACGGGTGAATTTCTTTAAATATATATATATATATATATATATATATATATATATATATATATATATATATATATATATATATATATATATATATATATATATATATATATATATATATATATATATATATATATATATATATATATATATATATATATCTTTTATTTAAATTGTAGCAACTAATGTAAAGGTATATAATGGCAGTGCAATATGAGAATATCAAATTAACCTTGCTGTTATCATGGTTGGTCAGTAACATGGAGGAACACTGTAGTCAAATCACTAAAATAAGGAAAGGGGTTGTGTTCATAACCGACCTCAACCGAATCGTCATTACAGACACGTGATGATGAGGGTATTATTTTTCATCATAATGCTCGAGAAAACCGAGTATTAAATCTTTCCTTTAGGTAATGAATTTTGGTAAAATTAGTCAATAAATTTATGTCACAGATCCCAAATTTCGAAGATATTGTTTCCTATCCACACGCAATTTTCTTAGCTTATATTTCATGAAGAAATGTGTTGGTGCCTTAGATTGTGAGAGTCAGTTCATTGCGTGCACGTCAGTTTGTGAGAATGTCAGGCTCACTGAAAGGAATAATTATGTTGTCACCATATCATATAAATATTAAGGAATTGCTTGCATTACTACATTCTGAAACTATACCTTACTGATTTTACATCACACATGGGTATACTGCAAGCCTTACGTGCCTGTGGAGAGCGTCGCCAGGGCTGCCCGCCGTCAATCAGTGCTGATATAGTGACGTGCTTTTCAGGTGTTACCAGCAATCCGTAAGGTCGTCCGAAGGCGCAGTAGGTGAACCCTCCTGTAGGTGGCACAAGGGCAAACGTAAACTACTCACTAAAAGTTGTGAGACCAGCCGGTCTTAAGACGTAAATACTGATTATATTGGTAAATCACATCCTTAGCAGCTTGGAGTTCTTGCGATCTGTGAGTCAGGGGAGGTTAGTCGTGACATTAGGTTTAAACAGTCCCTAAACAGTTTGCAACTGGAAGACTGTCACAAGGTAGGCAATCATTACGAAACGCTTTCGAGACTTGTTACATGGCAGTTCTTCACAATGATGTTTTCCATGCCCTTGCTGGCCTAAACCCTCGGAAGGCTTATGGACCTGATGGGGTCCCTCCTATTGTTATCTGAAACTGTGCCTCCGTGCTTGCACCTTGCCCAGTCAAAGTCTTTCAGCTGTCTGTCAACATCTATCTTTCCTTTCTGGAAGTTTGCCTACATTCAGCCTGTTCCTAAAAAGGGTGACCGTTCTAATCCTTCAAACTACCGTCCTATTGCTTTAATTTCCTGCCTATCTAAAGTTTTTGAATCTATCCTCAACAGGAAGATTCTTAAACATCTATCACTTCACAACCTTCTATCTGATCGCCAGTATGGGTTCCGTCAAGGCCGCTCTACTGGTGATCTTCTGGCTTTCCTTACTGAGTCTTGGTCATTCTCTTTTCGAGATTTTTGTGAAACTTTTGCTGTTGCCTTGGACATATCAAAAGCTTTTGATAGAGTCTGGCACAAAGCTTTGATTTCCAAACTACCGTCCTACGGCTTCTATCCTTTTCTCTGTAACTTTATCTCAAGTTTTCTTTCTGACCGTTCAATTGCTGCTGTGGTAGATGGTCACAGTTCTTCTCCTAAATCTATTGACAGTGGTGTTCCTCAGGGTTCTGTCCTGTCACCCACTCTCTTCTTGTTATTCATTAATGATCTTCTCAACCAAACTTCTTGTCCTATCCACTCCTATGTTGATGATACCACCCTGCACTTTTCCACGTCTTTTCATAGACGTCCAACCCTTCAGGAGGTAAACATTTCACGCAGGGTAGCCACATAACGCTCGACTTCTGACCTTTCTAAAATTTCTGATTGGGGCAGAGCAAACTTGGTATTGTTCAATGCCTCAAAAACTCAATTCCTCCATCCATCAACTCGACACAACCTTCCAGACAACTATCTCCTCTTCTTCAATGACACTCAACTGTCCCCCTCTTCTACACTGTACATCCTCGGTCTGTCCTTTACTTATAATCTGAACTGGAAACTTCATATCTCATCTCTAGCTAAAACAGCTTCTATGAAGTTAGGTGTTCTGAGACGTCTCTGCCAGTTTTTCTCACCCCCCCCCCCCAGCTGCTAACTCTGTTTCAGGGCTTTATCCGTCCATGTATGGAGAATGCTACACATGTCTGGAGGGGTTCCACTCATACTGCTCTTCTGCTCTTCTAGACAGGGTGGAATCAACAGCTTTTCGTCTCATCAATTCCTCTCCTCTAACTGACTGTCTTCAGCCTCTCTCTCACCGCCGCAATGTTACATCTCTAGATATCTTCTGCCTCTATCTTTATGCTAACTACTCTTCTGATCTTGCTAACTGCATGCCTCCCCTCCTCCCGCTGCACAAGACTTTCTTCTTTCTCCTCCTCGCTGCACAAGACTTTCTTCTTTCTCTCACCTCTATTCTGTCCACCTCTCTAATGCAAGAGTTAACCAGTATTCTTAATCATTCATTCCTTTCTCTGGTAAACTCTGGAACTCCCTGCCTGCTTCTGTATTTCCGCCTTCCAATGACTTGAATTTCTTCAAGAGGGTGGTTTCAAGACACTTATCCATTAATTTTTGACTACTGCTTTGGCCCTTTTATGGGATGGACATTTCAGTGGGCATATTTTTTTTTTTTTTATTGAATTTTTGTTGCCCTTGGCCAGCGTCCCTCCTACATAAAAAAAAAAAAAAAAGTTCGGAGGTTGGATGCCAGTTCTAGAAAAGGTTCCAAAGCGGTAGTCAAAAACTGAAGGATAGTCTAAAATTGAAGGATGTGTCTGAAAACCTCCCTCTTGAAGGAATTCAAGTCATAGGAAGGTGGAAATACAGAAGCAGGCACGGAGTTCCAGAGTTTACCAGAGAAAGGGATGAATGATTGAGAATACTGGTTAACTCTTGTATTAGAGAGGTGGACAGAATAGAGGGTGAGAGAAACAAGAAAGTCTTGTGCAGCGAGGCCGCGGGAGGACGGGAGGCATGCAGTTAGCAGGATCAGAAGAGCAGTTAGTATGAAAATAGCGGAAGAAGATATCTAGAGATGTAACATTGCGGCGGTGAGAGAGAGAGGCTGAAGACACTCAGTTAGAGGAGAGGAGTTGATGAGACGAAAAGCTGTTGATTCCACCCTGTCTAGAAGAGCGGTGGAAACCTTCCCCCCCAGACATGTGAAGCATACAGAGTTAGCAGCTGGGAGGAGTGAGAAAAACTGTTGGAGACGTTTCAGAACACCTAACTTCATAGAAGGTGTTTTAGCTAGAGATGAGATGTGAAGTTTCCAGTTCAGATTATAAGTAAGGGACAGACCGAGGATGTTCAGTGTAGAAGAGGGGGAAAGTTGAGTGTTATTGAAGAAGAGGGGATAGTTGTCTGGAAGGTTGTGTAGAGTTGATAGATGGAGGAATTGAGTTTTTGAGGCATTGAACAGTGCCAAGTTTGCTCTGCCCCAATCAGAAATTTTAGAAGGATCAGAAGTCAGGCATTTTGTGGCTTCCCTGCATGAAATGTTTACTTCCTGAAGTGTTTGGGCCTTCTTCATGAGAAGTTTCCTTACCTCTTGTAAGAAAAGAAAAATGGCAATAAACACTTGTCAGACTAATGGAAACCGCATCAGTATTTACAAAAAAAAAAAAGAGTTTCATCAAGAAATTAAGGAAATGGAGCTTACCAAAAATATATAAACTCCTAATAGTGTCAGGTATATATGGCATCCATGCATTGGGGTCTCTACCCGGCTTAGCTCGTAGCCTACGTTGTGATTCACGCACCTGTGTAATAATTGACGTTGTGGATGGAAGTGAAGAGGCAGGCAGCTAGACCCTCTTGCTCCATGTGGTGACGCAGGCGATTCACTCGTCCCTCCACCTCCTCGGCGCTGAACAGTCCTGGGCTTTGCTGTTGGGAGTGTAAGGGCATGGCAAACCTAACAAGCGAGAGAGCATATTTGTGGATGTTAGGTTTTCATTGCTGCAAGGTAACGATTGTGCCTCATTTTCATGGTTTTAGGGATTCAGTTCTTAGCCACTTATTACGATGGCTAACTGAGAGATTGTCTTGGACAACAAAACAACGTACAGTGGTACCTTCACTTACGAGTGCCCCAACTTACGATACGAGATATGAGATATGAGATACGAGCTGCTGCTTGGACGATTTTTTGCTCTGAGTTGTAAGCCAAAATTTGAGATACCAGCGAGCGTCAGATAATCAGCAGCAAGTTGCCACTTGGCACAGCGAGCACCACAACAATTGCCCAGCATTCCTTATCTCACTCGTTCGCTTCATTTACGTGTTTTTATAACAACATTTGTTATTTATAAGTAGATTTTTTATTCATTAAACGCTCGATATAACGAATATATATGAAGAAAGAGAGAGAGAGAGAGAGAGAGAGAGAGAGAGAGAGAGAGAGAGAGAGATGAATTGTGGCTGTGTGACGGCCAGTGGGTGACTTTGACAGTGGTCGGTGGCACAGTGCTCTCTCTCTCTCTCTCTCTCTCTCTCTCTCTCTCTCTCTCTCTCTCTCAGATAAGTTAACACACACACACACACACACACACACACACACACACAGAGAGAGAGAGAGAGAGAGAGAGAGAGAGAGAGAGAGAGAGAGAAATGGGAGAAGGGGGGAGTTCTGCGTCATCGGCCATTGTCAAGGTCACTCACTGAATGTCACAACTACAATTCATCTCTCAAACTGTCAGCCAACCCTCCCGTGTTTTAAGACCTAGGATATTCCTAAAATAAAGCAAGCATTCGATAATTTTAAAATGTGCCGTAATTTGCGAACTTTTCGTAAAATAAAATGAGTGTTCAATAGCTTCAGAGGGGTCGTTATACACGAAGTTCAGTAAACATAGGTTCGCTGTATAGACAGTTTACTATATTCAAAAACGTGTAACAAAGAAATCGGGATGGTTCTTCAGGGGCTGGAGTGGATTAATGACATTTCAGTTCATTTTAATGGTGAAAATTTACTTTGACATAAGAACAAATTAAAGTTACGAGCTCTGTTACAGAACGAATTAAACTCTAAAGTTAAGGTACCACTTTATTCTTAAAGGTGCTCCGATGAAGGTAGAGTGGAGGGACACTGACGATCGCTACAATATAATGAGTGGTTATGAGAAAGATGTGGGAAAACAGGGACGTTAGCACGATGCATGGGTTGGCCACACCTTTATTGGGTCCCTACGATGTATATCACTGATGTATCACAAGAATGTACATGCAAAATTCTCTCTCTCTCTCTCTCTCTCTCTCTCTCTCTCTCTCTCTCACCTTTACTCCGTTGGGCATTCGCATCGTGGCGGTATCTCTGAAGGTATCCACATCATTGCTGGACACGCACCTGCTACACCTCTGCCACGCCGCTGCCGTCGCCGCTACAACGCCGCGGGCACGCTCGCTCACCCCCGAACATCTGCTCACGCCCGCTAGCATTTTTTCTTAAAGCGCGAGGAAGATGGTCTTGAAGCAATCTCTCTCTCTCTCTCTCTCTCTCTCTCTCTCTCTCTCTCTCTCTCTCTCTCTCTCTCTCTCTCTCTCTCTCTCTCTCACACTCGTTGTAGGTCACAGCCTGTCTTGAGAATAATTCATCTCTACCTTTCCTGGATGTTTTAATCACCCGTTATGGCAACAAGCTGTCCATATCAGTGTATCGTAAACCAACGTTTACGGGTCTTGGTATACAATATGTATCTTTAATTTTACAGCTGTTTAATGTTTATAGTGTGTCCTCAAAATTGGGCTAACTTTGATAAAGAAATTAAGTTTCTCAAGTAGTTTTTCCATGATAACGGTTTTCCTATGAACGTTATAGAAGATACAATATTTAAGTTCTTAACAAATAAATTTAGTTCTCAAACTTCTTCACATATGCAAGAGGTAACAAATAAACATTATGTTAAGTTGCCCTTTTATGGACATTTAAGCTATTCGATTAGGAAACAACTGGGACAGTTGCTTAAAACTCACCTCCCTGACTACAATTCATATTTATTTTTACAAATTCGTTAACAAATCCTTCAAATACAAAGATGTCATCCTCACTTGTCTTACCTCTAATATGATTTATGATTTCATGTATTCTGTCTGTAAAGTTCGATATATTGGTGAGATTAGACATAACCTTACACATAGAATTGCTGAACATAAAGGTATTTCTTCCCGAACTAATAATAATCTAGCTTTTCCATCGTTTTTAGCAATACGTTCCCATTCACATGAACATGATCATTCCTTTTGTGACAAAGATTTCAGAATATTAAACAAGACAGAGTCCAATATGGACACAAAATTATTAGAGGCTATGTATAATAAGCACATAGATTCAAAATTGAATAATAACCTAACATCGATTCGGCTGCATATTGTAACCCAATGTTTCAGAGTTCCGTTCCGAAGCCATTATCATAGACTTAGAAACCCAACTATTTCAGTCCCTCTCTCACTGCCATACAAGGTAAGGTATGTTTGGATACTTATTTTTTTCTGTTGATTCAGTTTGTAGTCTTGGTGTTTGTGGTATTTTGTTTTTTTGTGTGCAGTGCCACTGGATGTGAATTTTATACAAGTTTTACTTAGTGTTTTATTGTTTTTTTTTTTTTTTTTTTTTGCCTAAAGATGCCTGCAGAAAGAGGCAAGACGTAGCAATTGACAAAAGAATAAAGTTGAAAAAAAATTCGGAGTTTTCCTGCAAAACAAGCTGTCAAGAAGACCTTTACAGCATATATATATATATATATATATATATATATATATATATATATATATATATATATATATATATATATATATATATATATATATATATATATATATATATATATATATATATATATATATATATATATATATATATATATATATGCTGTAAAGGTCTTCTTGACAGCTTGTTTTGCAGGGAAACTCCGAATTTTTTTTCAACTTTATTCTTTTGTCAATTGCTACGTCTATATATATATATATATATATATATATATATATATATATATATATATATATATATATATATATATATATATATATATATATATATATATATATATATTTATTTATTTATTTATTTTTATTTTATTTTTATTTTATTTATTTTTTTTTTTCTATGTAGGAAGGACACTGGCCAAAGGCAACAAAAATCCAATAAAAAAATATGCCCACTGAAATGCCAATCCCATAAAAGGGTCAAAGTAGTGGTCAAAAATTGATGAATAATTGTCTTGAAACCTCTCTCTTGAAGGAATTCAAGTTATAGCAAGGTGGAAATACAGAAGCAGGCAGGGAGTTCCAAAGTTTACCAGGGAAAGGGATGAATGATTGAGAATACTGGTTAACTCTTGCGTTAGAGAAGTGGACAGAATAGGGGTGAGAGAAAGAAGAATGTCTTGTGCAGCGAGGCCGCAGGAGGAGGGGAGGCATGCAGTTAGCAAGATCAGAAGAGCAGTTAGCATGAAAATAGCGGTAGAAGATAGCTAGATATGCAACACTGCGGTGGTGAGAGAGAGGCTAAAGACAGTCAGTTAGAGGAGAGAAGTTGATGAGACGAAAAGCTTTTGACTCCACCCTGTCTAGAAGAGAAGTATGAGTGGAACCACCCCAGACATGTGAAGCATACTCCATACATGGACGGATAAGGCCCTTGTACAGAGTTAGCAGCTGGGGGAGTGAGAAAAACTGGCTGAGACGTCTCAGAACACCTAACTTTATAGAAGCTGTTTTAGCTAGAGATAAGATGGGAAGTTTCCAGTTCAGATTATAAGTAAAGGACAGACCGAGGATGTTCAGTGTAGAAGAGGGGGATAGTTGAGTGTCATTGAAGAAGAGGGGATAGTTGTCTGGAAGGTTGTGTCGAGTTGATAGATGGAGGTATTGAGTTTTTGAGGCATTGAACAATACCAAGTTTGCTCTGCCCCAATCAGAAATTTTAGAAAGATCAGAAGTCAAGCGTTCTGTGGCTTCCCTGCGTGAAATGTTTACCTCCTGAAGATTTGGACGTCTATGAAAAGACGTGGAAAAGTGCAGGGTGGTATCATCAGCGTAGGAGTGGATAGGACAAGAAGTTTGGTTTAGAAGATCATTAATGAATAATAATAAGAGAGTGGGTGACAGGACAACCCTGAGGAACACCACTGTTAATAGATTTAGGAGAAGAATAGTGACCGTCTACCACAGCAGCAATAGAACAGTCAGAAAGGAAGGAAACTTGAGATGAAGTTACAGAGAGAAGGATAGAAGCTTTGGAAATCAAAGCTTTGTGTCAGACTCTATCAAAAGCTTTTGATATGTCCAAGGCAACAGCAAAAGTTTCACCAAAATCTCTAAAAGAGGATGACCAAGACTCAGTAAGGAAAGCCAGAAGATCACCAGTAGAGCGGCCTTGACGGAACCCATACTGGCGATCAGATAGAAGGTTGTGAAGTGATAGATGTTTAAGAATCTTCCTGTTGAGGATAGATTCAAAAACTTTAGATAGGCAGGAAATTATAGCAATAGGACGGTAGTTTGAGGGATTAGAACGGTCACCCTTTTTAGGAACAGGTTGAATGTAGGCAAACTTCCAGCAGGAAGGAATGGTAGATGTTGACAGACAGAGCTGAAAGAGTTTGACTAAACAAGGTGCAAGCACGGAGGCACAGTTTCGGAGAACAATAGGAGGGACTCCATCAGGTCCATAAGCCTTCCGAGGATTTAGGCCAGCGAGGGCATGGAAAACATCATTGCGAAGAATTTTAATATGTGGCATGAAGAGGGAGAGGGAGGAACAAGCCCAGAATCGTCCAAGGTAGGGTTTTTAGCAAAGGTTTGAGCGAAGAGTTCAGCTTTAGAAATAGATGTGATAGCAGTGGTGCCATCTGGTTAAAATAGAGGAGGGAAAGAAGAAGAAGCAAAGTTATTGGAGATATTTTTGGCTTGATGCCAGAAGTCACGAGGGGAGTTAGATTTTGAAAGGTTTTGACATTTTCTGTTAATGAAGGAGTTTTTGGCTAGTTGGAGAACAGACTTGGCATGGTTCCAGGCAGAAATATAAAGTGCATGAGATTCTGGTGATGGAAGGCTTAAGTACCTTTTGTGGGCCACCTTCCTATCATGTATAGCACGAGAACAAGCTGTCTTAAACCAAGGTTTAGAAGGTTTAGGACGAGAAAATGAGTGAGGAATGTACGCCTCTATGCAAGACACTATCACCTCTGTTATGCGCTCAGCACACAAAGACGGATCTCTGACACAGAAGCAGTAGTCATTCCAAGGAAAATCAGCAAAATACCTCCTCAGGTCCCACCAACTAGCAGAGGCAAAACGCCAGAGGCACCTTCGCTTAGGGGGATCCTGAGGAGGGTTTGGAGCGATAGGACAAGATAAAGATATGAGATTGTGATCGGAGGAGCCCAACTGAGAAGAAAGGGTGACAGCATAAGCAGATATATATATATATATATATATATATATATATATATATATATATATATATATATATATATATATATATATATATATATATATATATATATATATATATATATATATATATATATATATATATATATATATATATATATATATATATATATATATATATATATA
>NC_087187.1:10265000-10317500 GCF_035594125.1 Scylla paramamosain
CTGGTGATCTTCTGGCTTTCCTTACTGAGTCTTGGTCATCCTCTTTTAGAGATTTTGGTGAAACTTTTGCTGTTGCCTTGGACATATCAAAAGCTTTTGATAGAGTCTGGCACAAAGCTTTGATTTCCAAACTACCCTCCTACGGTTTCTATCCTTCTCTCTGTAACTTCATCTCAAGTTTCCTTTCTGACCGTTCTATTGCTGCTGTGGTAGACGGTCACTGTTCTTCTCCTAAATCTATCAACAGTGGTGTTCCTCAGGGTTCTGTCATGTCACCCACTCTCTTCTTATTATTCATTAATGATCTTCTAAACCAAACTTCTTGTCCTATCCACTCCTACGCTGATGATACCAACCTGCACTTTTCCACGTCTTTTCATAGACATCCAACCCTTCAGGAGGTAAACATATCACGCAGGGAACCCACAGAACGCCTGACTTCTGATCTTTCTAAAATTTCTGATTGGGGCAGAGCAAACTTGGTATTGTTCAATGCCTCAAAAACTCAATTCCTCCATCTATCAACTCGATACAACCTTCCAGACAACTATCCCCTCTTCTTCAGTGACACTCAACTGTCCCCCTCTTCTACACTGAACATCCTTGGTCTGTCCTTTACTTATAATATGAACTGGAAACTTCACATCTCATCTCTAGCTAAAACAGCTTCTATGAAGTTAGGTGTTCTGAGACGTCTCAGCCAGTTTTTCTCACCCACCCAGCTGCTAACTCTGTACAAGGGCCTTATCCGTCCATGTATGGAGTATGCTTCACATGTCTGGGGGGTTCCACTCATACTGCTCTTCTAGACAGGGTGGAATCAAAAGCTTTTCGTCTCATTAACTCCTCTCTCACCGCCGCAGTGTTGCATATCTAGCTGTCTTTTACCGCTATTTTCATGCTAACTGCTCTTCTGATCTTGCTAACTGCATGCCTCCCCTCCTTCCGCGGCCTCACTGCACAAGGCTTTCTTCTTTCTCTCACCCCTATTCTGTCCACCTCTCTAACGCAAGAGTTAACCTGTATTCTCAATCATTCATCCCTTTCCCTGGTAAACTCTGGAACTCCCTGCCTGCTTCTGTATTTCCACCTTCCTATGACTTGAATTCCTTCAAGAGGGAGGTTTCAAGACACTTATTCATCAATTTTTGACCACTGCTTTGACCCTTTTATGGGACTGGCATTTTAGTGGGCATTTTTTTATTAGATTTGTGTTGCCCTTGGCCAGTGTCCTTCCTACATAAAAAAAAAAAAAAAACAGTAGCTACACAATAAACAACGAAGCTCTGGTAGGTTTAGAGTACGAAAAGGATTTAGGAGCTATAGTTAACTCTGAACTTCGTCTAAGAAAGCAATGCATAGAGGCTAGAAACAGGGGAAATAGGGTACTGGGATTAATTTTTTAGGAGTGTTAAAAGTAGAAGGCACGAAGTAATATTAAAGTTGTATTTGGCGCTGGTCAGACCTCATCTAGACTACGCTGTGCACTTCTGGTCCCCATATTACAAGGATGTAGGTCTACTAGAATCAGTACCAAGGAGAATGACTAAAATGATACAGGGATGAGGAGTATTTCTTGCGAGGCGAGACCGAAGCTGTTAAATTTACATTCTTTAGAGAGACGTAGGTTAGGAGGGAACCTGATAAAAGTATATAAGTGGTAAAGGGGTTATAACAAGGGGGACGTAAGCAAAATTCTTAGGATCAGGAATCAGGACACAATAAGAAATAACAGGTTAAAGCTTGAAAAATTTCGGTTTAAAAAAGAGGAAGATATTGGTTCGCAAATAACCATACTGTTATTTCCTACATACATACATGTGTGTGTGTGTGTGTGTGTGTGTGTGTGTGTGTGTGTGTGTGTGTATATATATATATATATATATATATATATATATATATATATATATATATATATATATATATATATATATATATATATATATATATATATATATATATATATATATATATATATATATATATATATATATATATATATATATATATATATATATATATATATATATATATATATATATATATATATATATATATATATATATATATATATATATATATATATATATATATATATATATATATATATATTGGTGAAACTTTTGCTGTTGCCTTGGACATATGAAAAGCTTTTGATAGAGTCTGGCACAAAGCTTTGATTTCCAAACTACCCTCCTACTGTTTCTATCCTTCTCTCTGTAACTTCATCTCAAGTTTCCTTTCTGACCGTTCTATTGCTGCTGTGGTAGACAGTCACTGTTCTTCTCCTAAATCTATTAACAGTGGTGTTCCTCAAGGTTCTATCCTGACACCCACTCTCTTCTTATTATTCATTAATGATTTTCTAAAACAAACTTCTTGTCCTATCCACTCCTACGCTGATGATACCACCCTGCACTTTTCCACGTCTTTTCATAGACGTCCAACCCTTCAGGAGGTAAACATATCACGCAGGGAAGCCACAGAACGCTTGACTTCTGATCTTTCTAAAATTTCTGATTGGGGCAGAGCAAACTTGGTATTGTTCAATGCCTCAAAAACTCAATTCCTCTATCTATCAACTCGACACAACCTTCCAGACAACTATCCCCTCTTCTTCAATGACACTCAACTGTCCCCTTCTTTTACACTGAACATCCTCGGTCTGTCCTTTACTTATAATCTGAACTGGAAACTTCACATCTCATCTCTAGCTAAAACAGCTTTTATGAAGTTAGGCGTTCTGAGACGTCTAAGCCAGTTTTTCTCACCCCCCCAGCTGCTAACTCTGTACAAGGGCCTTATCCGTCCATGTATGGAGTATGCTTCACATGTCTGGGGGGGTTCCACTCATACTGCTCTTCTAGACAGGGTGGAATCAAAAGCTTTTCGTCTCATCAACTCCTCTCTAACTGACTGTCTTTAGCCTCTCTCTCACCGCCGCAATGTTGCATATCTAGCTGTCTTTTACTGCTATTTTCATGCTAACTGCTCTTCTGATCTTGCTAACTGCATGCCTCCCCTCCTTCCGCGGCCTCGCTGCACAAGACTTTCTTCTTTCTCTCACCCCTATTCTGTCCACTTCTCTAACGCAAGAGTTAACCAGTATTCTCAATCATTCATCCCTTTCTCTGGTAAACTCTGGAACTCCCTGCCTGCTTCTGTATTTCCACCTTCCTATGACTTGAATTCCTTCAAGAGGGAGGTTTCAAGACACTTATTCATGAATTTTTGACCACTGCTTTGACCCTTTTGTGGGACTGGCATTTCAGTGGGCATTTTTTTTATTGGATTTTTGTTGCCCTTGGCCAGTGTCCTTCCTACATAAAAAAAAAAGATATATATATATATATATATATATATATATATATATATATATATATATATATATATATATATATATATATATATATATATATATATATATATATATATATATATATATATATATATATATATATATATATATATATATATATATATATATATATAAATAAAAAAAAAAACACACACACACATACACACACACACACACTCACATTGCCTATTCAAATTTTCTCATTCAGAATCCTCTCTGGTACAACTTTTACATTTGCAGCAGTAACTTTTTTGGCAGCAGTAACTTTGTTTTGTCGTCTTTTATCCATCCATAGTTAGAGGCGTCTTGTTTTTGTGGATGAAACTGAAGTGCATTCTTACAAATGTACGTCTGCAGATGAGCACGCTTCACATTCTCAGTAAATTCCTCTGTCGTCAGGGATAGTGCGGCTAGTGGAAGCGTATTTGTTGCTCCTCTCCTGTCAACCTTTTCCGTTCACACTTTTACTCTAGCTTCTGACATAGATTTAGTTTTTGGTTGTCCATAACATGCTCTTTTGCCGCCACAATGCGACAAGTGGATAGGAACTAGATCCGTTCCATTGACTCGTTAGTTTATTCAGTTACGTTCAAACCTGACAAGAACGATTTCGGGATCGTAAGTACAAATATTAGTCAATACACATATAATTACAGCAACAATTAAATTCCTTACGGTTCACAACATATATAGTGTCTCAACATCGAAGCCTATAGAACAATGTTGTGTCTTCAACTTACATATTCGGGGTCTAAGGAACAATCCTGGGTACTTTGCCGTCCTTTTTCCACACCGCTCTACCAGTAACGAGAGTACAGGTCTTCTCCTCACAACAGCAAGCTTCCCTCTGCCTCTCGGCCTAACCAAAGGGATAAAGCACCCCTCTACTCTGCCAAGTCATAGGGACAGAGGTCAACCTCGGAGGCCCCTTGAGTCAGCACAGTTATTCATCTCCCCTATGTCTTATCTCCCTGTTAATGTTGTCTCAATGTTAACATCGAGCCTCAGTACCATCTTACACCATCGCCT
Source organism: Scylla paramamosain (assembly GCF_035594125.1). Classification (NCBI taxonomy): domain Eukaryota; kingdom Metazoa; phylum Arthropoda; class Malacostraca; order Decapoda; family Portunidae; genus Scylla; species Scylla paramamosain. Next base: position 10,269,388 of record NC_087187.1, read on the forward strand.
TGCTCTACTTCCCATCTTTACCACAATTAACTATTTCCTTCCTTTATATGTCCTTATGGCTTCTGCGATTATGCCTTCTGGCGGTAACAATATATATATATATATATATATATATATATATATATATATATATATATATATATATATATATATATATATATATATATATATATATATATATATATATATATATATATATATATATATATATATATATATATATATATATATATATATATATATATATATATATATATATATATATATATATATATATATATATGTTGTTACCGCCAGAAGGCATAATCGCAGAAGCCATAAGGACATATAAAGGAAGGAAATAGTTAATTGTGGTAAAGATGGGAAGTAGAGCAAGGCGATGGTGTAAGATGGTACTGAGGCTCGATGTTAACATTGAGACAACATTAACAGGGAGATATATATATATATATATATATATATATATATATATATATATATATATATATATATATATATATATATATATATATATATATATATATATATATATATATATATATATGCTGTAAAGGTCTTCTTGATAGCTTGTTTTGCAGGGAAACTCCGAAGTTTTTTTTCAACTTTATTTTTTTGTCAATTGCTACGTTTTGCCTCTTTCTGCAGGCATCTTTAGACTAAAAAAACAATAAAACACTAAGTAAAACTTGTATAAAATTCACATCCAGTGGCACTGCACACAAAAACAAAATACCACAAACACCAAGATTACAAACTGAATCAACAGGAAAAAATAAGTATCCAAACACACCTTGCCTGTATGGCAGTGAGAGAGGGACTGAAATAGTTGGGTTCCTAACTTTATGATAATGGCATCGGAACGGAACTCTGAAACATTAGCTTACAATATGCAGGTTATCATTCAATTCTGAATCTATGTGCTTATTAAATATAGCCTCTAATAATTTTGTGTCCATATTTGTAGCCGCCGTATACGCACAACTTACACGACGGCTAGAGATACATTGTAACGTGACATTTTATGTTTTCTTTGTTAGCGTTATATTATTTGTAGTGACTGGTTGTTATACATGAGTAGTGTATGGAGTGTAGGGCGCACCCACGTGCCAGCACAACAGAGTGAGAGGGAAACGTAGGACCGAAGGGACGCGTTGAACTTGCCCTCTCAGCTATTTCTCTCATCGATGGTTCGGTTGTTATGACGTGAGCGCTGATAACAAACCTGCAGCATAATGAACATCATATGCCGTAGGGGCCCAGCAGCGTCTTCAAAGCCACTTCACGACAGTCACGCCTACACGTTAGACGTGTCTTGGGAGGCGCGGAGAATCCCGGTAAATCCCCGAGTGTTCCTCATCCCGGTAAATCCCCTTGCATACGACCATGTTCCTCATCCCGGTAAATCCCCAAGTGTTCCTCATCCCGGTAAATCCCCCAAGTGTTCCTCATCCCGGTAAATCTCCAAGTGTAATCCTTGCATACAACCAAGAGGACGTAAATCTTCAAGTGTAATCCTTGCATACAACCAAGAGGACGCCTGTTCCGCACTGTGTATGTATTCATCATAGTATTAGGATATTTATATAACCATGAGGATGATATTTATGTAACCATGAGGATTTGATGATGTGTGTCAATATAATTAATGTGACTTTTAGTGATTAGATACTTAAATTGTGAGGATTTAGAGATATATGTGTTAATATAAGTACACTTAACGTTAACATAATGACGTACATCAGATCACGCAGACGAGAGGGCGATTTGCTGTGTTTGTGCTGATGGTGTTCATCTGTAGAACCGACCGAACCCACTAAAGTGTAGGTAACTCTGTATTGATTTATATATTGTACGGAATTGACGACGTGAAATGTCACGACAATGATGTACTGCAATACCTGTGTTTCCTATGATATACTCCTTTGTGTTACTCTCAGTATTAGTGAATTCGCAGGTTTGACCGCTTCTGAATCCAAAGAGCGCGTACTTCACAGCTCGTTTCAGTCACCTCCAGTACAATACATTAATAAGCGTCGGATGGCGCTTGCAATATTGGACTCTGTTTTGTGTAGTATTCTGAAATCTTTGTCACAAAAGGGATGATCATGTTCATGTGAATGGGAACGTATTGCTGAAAACGATGGAACAGCTAGATTATTATTAGTTCGGGAAGAAATACCTTTATGTTCAGCAATTCTATGCATAAGGTTACGTCTAATCTCACCAATATATCGAACTTTACAGACAGAATACATGAAATCATAAATCACATTAGAGGTAAGACAAGTGAGGATGACATCTTTGTATTTGAAGGATTTGTTAACGAATTTGTAAAAATAAATATGAATTGTAGTCAGGGAGGTGAGTTTTAAGCAACTGTCCCAGTTATTTCCTAATCGAATAGCTTAAATGTCCATAAAAGGGCAACTTAACAAAATGTTTATTTGTTACCTCTTGCATAGGTGGAGAAGTTTGAAAACTAAATTTATTTGTTAAGAACTTAAATATTGTATCTTCTATAACGTTCATAGGAAAACCGTTATCATGGAAAAACTACTTGAGAAACTTAATTTCTTTATCAAAGTTAGCCCAATTTGAGGACACACTATAAACATTAAACAGCTGTAAAATTAAAGATACATATTTTATACCAAGACCCGTAAACGTTGGTTTACGATACACTGATGTGGACAGCTTGTTGCCATAACGGGTGATTAAAACATCCAGGAAAGGTAGAGATGAATTATTCTCAAGACAGGCTGTAACCTACAACGAGAGAGAGAGAGAGAGAGAGAGAGAGAGAGAGAGAGAGAGAGAGAGAGAGAGAGAGAGATTGCTTCAAGACCATCTTCCTCGCGCTTTAAGAAAAAATGCGTGAGCAGATGTTCGGGGGTGAGCGAGCGTGCTCGCGGCGTTGTAGCGGCGACGGCAGCGGCGTGGCAGAGGTGTAGCAGGTGCGTGTCCAGCAATGATGTGGATACCTTCAGAGATACCGCCACGATGCGAATGCCCAACGGAATAAAGGAGAGAGAGAGAGAGAGAGAGAGAGAGAATTTTGCATGTACATTCTTGTGATACATCAGTGATATACATCGTAGGGACCCAATAAAGGTGTGGCCAACCCATGCATCGTGCTAACGTCCCTGTTTTCCCACATCTTTCTCATAACCACTCATTATATTGTAGCGATCGTCAGTGTCCCTCCACTCTACCTTCATCGGAGCACCTTTAAGAATAAAGTGGTACCTTAACTTTAGAGTTTAATTCGTTCCGTAACAGAGCTCGTAACTTTAATTTGTTCTTATGTCAAAGTAAATTTTCACCATTAAAATGAACTGAAATGTCATTAATCCACTCCAGCCCCTGAAGAACCATCCCGATTTCTTTGTTACACGTTTTTGAATATAGTAAACTGTCTATACAGTGAACCTATGTTTACTGAACTTCGTGTATAACGACCCCTCTGAAGCTATTGAACACTCGTTTTATTTTACGAAAAGTTCGCAAATTACGGCACATTTTAAAATTATCGAATGCTTGCTTTATTTTAGGGATATCCTAGGTCTTAAAACACGGGAGGGTTGGCTGACACAGTTTGAGAGGTGAATTGTAGTTGTGACAACCAGTGAGTGACCTTGACAATGGCCGATGACGAAGCACTCCCCCCTCCTCCCATTTCTCTCTCTCTCTCTCTCTCTCTCTCTCTCTGTGTGTGTGTGTGTGTGTGTCTGTTAACTTATCTGAGAGAGAGAGAGAGAGAGAGAGAGAGAGAGAGAGAGAGAGAGAGAGAGCACTGCGCCACCGACCACTGTCAAAGTCACCCACTGGCCGTCACACAGCCACAATTCATCTCTCTCTCTCTCTCTCTCTCTCTCTCTCTCTCTCTCTCTCTCTCTCTCTCTCTCTCTCTCTCTCTCTCTTCATATATATTCGTTATATCGAGCGTTTAATGAATGAAAAATCTACTTATAAATAACAAATGTTGTTATAAAAACACGTAAGTGAAGCGAACGAATTGAGATGAGGAATGCTGGGCAATTGTTGTGGCGCTCGCTGTGCCAAGTGGCGACTAGCTGCTGATTATCTGACGCTCGCTGGTATCTCAGATTTCGGCTTACAACTCAGAGCAAAAAATCGTCCAAGCAGCAGCTCGTATCTCAAAAAAATCGTAAGTTGGGGCACTCGTAAGTGAAGGTACCACTGTACGTTGTTTTGTTGTCCAAGACAATCTCTCAGTTAGCCATCGTAATAAGTGGCTAGGAACTGAATCCCTAAAACCATGAAAATGAGGCACAATCGTTACCTTGCAGCAATGAAAACCTAACATCCACAAATATTCTCTCTCGTTTGTTAAGTTTGCCATGCCCTTACACTCCCAACAGCAAAGCCCAGGACTGTTCAGCGCCGAGGAGGTGGAGGGACGAGTGAATCGCCTGCGTCACCACATGGAGCAAGAGGGTCTGGCTGCCTGCCTCTTCACTTCCATCCACAACGTCAATTATTACACAGGTGCGTGAATCACAACGTAGGCTACGAGCTAAGCCGGGTAGAGACCCCAATGCATGGATGCCATATATACCTGACACTATTAGGAGTTTATTTATTTTTGGTAAGCCCCATTTCCTTAATTTCTTGATGAAACTCTTTTTTTTTTTTTTTTTGGAAATACTGATGTGGTTTCCATTAGTTTGACAAGTGTTTATTGCCATTTTTTCTTTTCTTACAAGAGGTAAGGAAACTTCTCATGAACAAGGCCCAAACACTTCAGGAAGTAAACATTTCATGCAGGGAAGCCACAAAATGCCTGACTTCTGAACCTTCTAAAATTTCTGATTGGGGCAGAGCAAACTTGGTATTGTTCAATGCCTCAAAACTCAATTCCTCCATCTATCAACTCGACACAACCTTCCAGACAACTATCCTCTCTTCTTCAATGACACTCAACTGTCCCCCTCTTCTACACTGAACATCCTCGGTCTGTCCTTTACTTATAATTTGAACTGGAAACTTCACATTTCATCTCTAGCTAAAACAGCTTCTATGAAGTAAGGTGTTCTGAAACGCCTCCGATAGTTTTTCTCACTCCCCCAGCTGCTAACTCTGTACAAGGGCCTTATCCGTCCATGTATGGAGTATGCTTCTCATGTCTGGCGGGGGAGTGGGTTCCACTCATACCGCTCTTCTAGACAGTGTGGAATCAAAAGCTTTTCCTCTCATCAACTCCTCTCCCATAACTGACTGTCTTCAGCCTCTCTCTCATAGCCGCAATGTTGCATCTCTAGCTGTCTTCTACCGCTATTTTCATGCTAACTGCTCTTCTGATCTTGCTAACTGCATGCCTCCTCTCCTCCCCCAGCCTCGCAGCACAAGACTTTCTTCTTTCTCTCACCCTTGTTCTGTCCTCTTCTCTAATGCAAGAGTTAACCAGTATTCTCAATCATTCATCCATTTCTCTGGTAAACTCTGGCACTCCCTGCCTGCTTCTGTATTTCCACATTCCTATGACCTGAATTCCTTCAAGAGTGAGGTTTTAAGACACTTATCCTTCAATTTTGGACTAACCTTCAATTTTTGACTACCGCTTTGGAGCCTTTCTGGGACTTTCTTCCCTGTGGATTTTTTTTTTTTTTTATTGGACTTTTGTTGCCCTTAGCCAGTGTCCCTCCTTCATAAAAAAATATAAAAAAATCACTCCCCTAGCCGGCATACAACCTCCGAACTGCCACGTAATAAGTCTCCAAAGCGTTTCGTAACATTTGCCTACCTTGTGACAGTCTTCTTACTGCAAACTGTTTAGAGACTTCCAAATTAAACCTAATGTCACGACTAACCTCCCCTGACTCACAGGTCGCAAGAACTTCAAGCTGCTAAGCTGCTAAGATGCGATTTACCAATATAATCAGTATTTACGTTTTAAGACCGCCTGGTCTCACAACTTTTAGTGAGCAGTTTACGTTTGCCCTTGTGCCACCTACAGGAGGGTTCACCTATTGCGCCTTCGGACGACCTTACGAATTGCTGGTAACACCTGAAAAGCACGTCACTATATCAGCACTGATTGACGGCGGGCAGCCCAGGCGACGCTCTCCACAGGCATGTAATGCTTGCAGTATACCCATGTGTGATGTAAAATCAGTAAGGTATAGTTTCAGAATATGGTAATGCAAGCAATTCCTTAATATTTATATGATATGGTGACAACATAATTATTCCTTTCAGTGAGCCTGACATTCTCACAAACTAACGTGCACGCAATGAACTGACACTCACAATCTAAGGCACCAACACTGTAGACGCCGTCACATCTATAAGGGATCAGGATGACAAACGACCCAGTCGTTAACTTCCTTTAATGCGGTTAACTTGTAGTGACAATTAATTTGACATCAGCACGAGTATTGAAATACGAGAAAACGTCCGCATGCACGTAAGGCACATAAGCATCATAAAGAAGTAACATTCTTTCATAACAAAGAGCAATATAATAACCAAATACATGATGGTTTACGCCTTAACAAGCTGTCAGAACAATAGAGACACAAATGCAATACATATAATATTCAATATTCAGTGTACTTTAACCTAACCAGAATGCAACACTTACGACTATGAGGGTCGGCATTTGAGGGTCTAGGGTTTATGGAGAAAGAAGAGAGAGTCACGACACCTCTCTCCCTGAAGCGTGGACACAATCTGCCCCCTTCTGAGGCCACTGGGCCAGATATGCGACCCCGGGTGACCCGTCCCTCTACAGAGGTCTCTCTGTAGGGGTTGTGTTTACGCAGTAAACACAACCCCTACAGAGAGACCTCACTACCTCTCTACAGCTAAGCTAGTTCCTCCCACACAACTTCACTACTGCAATTAACTACTATAATGAATGCAGTTTCCTTAGTTTCTACTCTTTCCTTAGTGTTACACATGCTTCGTATTAGTCTCTCGCCACCAGCCTCACAGGACCTTGTGAGGCGACACAGCTGGCGACTACACTCCCCCTTTGTTTGCACGCGGAGCATCGCAAACAACCAGAAGGTAACGCCCCACATATTAAGAAATGCAAGGCGGTGGAGAGGGAGCCATGGCATCACCCTCCAGGAGGCAGAGTTTGACGATAGGAAGAAAGAAGTTCCCCGGAGCCAGTGTGGAGGCGGACCTTACGGGCCAGACTGGCCGTGCCAGGGAATGTCTGCGTGACCCGCCCAAGGCGCCACTGGTTCCTTGTCCTTGGAAGATGTGGGTCAATGACAAGGACCAGATCACTCACCCGAAGATTCCGAGAAGGGACAATCTGACGTTGACGCATCGTGAGAGTGTGAAGAGGGCTTGAATGGCATCCTTGAAATGAATCCGCTGGACGTAGCGGACAACAGCAGTTTGAGCTGCCTGGAACTCAGGTACAGTAAGCTGAGATCTTGAAAGGTTGGGCGGCCATTCATGATCCAGTCCGTGAACCTGCAGAGCCATGCTACCGTCCTCCGCAGGGTGTACCAGGATGAGTATCGTAAGAAGAGCTTATCCACTATGCTGACTTCTTGTGTTTCTACTGCTAGAGAAGTGACCTCCTTCTTGACCTCGGGATCCCCTTCTAGGTCACTCCTGTGACTCAACAGTGGGGGCCAGGAGTGTTCCACTAGGTACAGGAAGTTGGGCCCACTCTTCCATCTTCCTCCTGCTAGAAATTCTTGGGCTGTGAATCCTCAGTGTCCCAGAATCATCTCATCATCTCCACCGACAATGGATCGTGGAGACCAACTGTTGCCACCTCTTCCACAAAGGTACTGAAACTCGTAGTTCTTTGTTATGCCAGCTTTAAGGGACCATTTATCGCCCACCCTAACATTGTCCTGATTGCAAATGGGTCTCCATCTCGGCCTCTCTGGATTTTCAACGGTGTCATCGCCGTTGGGCGCTTGTCCGATCAATAGCTCCACTGTCAGCTGTTCCTCATGTTTCCCGTGTCTCTCTAAAGGCATCAAGCTTCTCAAATGAGGCCAGTGAGCAGCCAAAGGGGGCTCAGCTCTCGTGTTCGTTAGACCACCAGGAAAGGACACTATGACACTGAACCCTGTCACTCCCATAGGGAGCCATTCTCCTAGCGTGTAGTCCTGCGATCATAAGTGTAACATAGGTGGATTCCCGCTGCTCTGTCCGCAGCAGGGTAGAGATTATCATCCTTCCTCTAATCTCCTGTAACCCCAGTCGTTGTGCCATCTTCCTTGAGCAGAAGGTGCGAGTACTGCCGGAGTCCAGGAGTGCGTAAACAGTCACTTTCAATTTGTTATTCTTATCAGATGTGAGGACCACCGGCACGATAGGCAAAGCCACCTTCGCTCTGCTTTCTGTTATAAGTGCAATTCAAATCCCTTGCCCTAGTCATTCTCCATGTTGTTTGCTTCCCCTGGGCCGGTCCACAGGAGCTGGTCCATGGAGCCACCGGGAATGTCTTCCATCGCAACCATTTATGTCACAAGACTGAGCCCTGCAATCCTTTGCCATATGAGAGTCTCTGAGACAAATGAAGCATCTTCCCTGGGCCATTACAACTAGCTTGCGATGCTCCACAGGCAGGAGTCGGAACGTTGAACAGGTGGGGAGACTATGACTGTCACAACAGAGGCGGCATCTGTCACCTTTCACTATACTCCTCCCATGCCCTGCGCGAGGCTCAGCATGCGTGGTCAGGGATGCCTCTCGCATCTGCTGCCTAATGCAGGGTTTTGGTTCACACTTCATGTTAGCTACGGCAGCACTCCCTTGGACGTCGTCACTTGTTGGGTCTCCCGTTTCACTCCACATAGCGCTTTCATTTTTATGCCGTGTTGTTCCTTCAACATCATTGCGTTCTCCACTCTCTTCGTTTCATTCTCCAGGAAATGGAGCAAATCCTTTATGTGTTGGGTGCATTTGCTTCTTTTCCCAGTCCATCGGGCAGTCCATTGAGCTTGCATGGTTCATCGAGTCTCAGCAGAATATCCCTCATTGTTGGGGTGTTATCAACCTCATGCAGTTTGCCAAGATTCTCAGTGAAGGAGATGTAAGAAGTCAATCGGCCACACAAGGTGGAGAGGGCTTGAAAGTCGTTTTCCCCAATGGTGAGCCCTCCCATCACAGCTTCCCTTGTTTGGTTCATATACATCCTCTCATCACCGAACCTTTCATCCAGGATCCTTAGAGCCACCTTGAGGCCCCGACCTGCTGGTAGAGCCATGCAGTGCTCTATCATGTCTTGTACCTCCTTGGAACAGCTGGTGAAGAGTCGGTTGAGCTTCTCTGTATCTGAGGCTGATGAGTAAAGATAGAACTGCTGGAACTGCTTCTGAAAGGTCCAGTAATTCTTGACGCTCCCTGCCTGGAGCTTGGGTAGTTCAGCATGCATCAGCCGTACCGTCTCAAGCAGGACATCACTAGAGCCATGCCCCTCCTGGGCGTGTTTCCGACCTGTTGATTTGCTGTGGTGCTCTCTGTGTTCACTACTTGTTCTTAAGCGTTTAGCACGCCTTTTACTCTTGTTCGGCGACTGAGCCTCGTCACTCGAGGACCCATCTCCATGTCTGCCTTCACTTGTTGAAGCCCATTTAGTGTTTCTATCCTCGCTGATCAAGGCCCGTTTGATGCTCCTAGCCCTCGGTTTCTTCTTGTGTCCTGAGGTTCCGTCCATGCTAGATGTGGTATATTCGCTCTCTACGTCCTCACTAGAGGATGTGCTTCCGTACTCGCTGATCGGGGTCCGTTTGGTGTCAATTTCCTCACCGGATGCGGTATGTTTACTGTTTCTGTCCTCGCTGACCGAGGCCCGTTTTGTATTTCTGTCTTCGCTACCCGAGGCCCACTTTGTGTTTGTCCTCGCTACTCGAGGCCAATCCGGTGTTGCTGTCCTCGCTGATCGAGGCACAATTTGCATTTCTGTCCTCGCTGTCCGAGGCCCGTTTAGTGTTTCTGTCCTTGCTAACCGAGACCCGTTTCCATTTCTGCCCTCGCTACCCAAGGCCCGTTTTGCGTTTCCGTCCTCGCTGATCGAGGCCAATCCGGTGTCGCTGTCCTCGCTGATCGAGGCACGTTTTGTAATTTCTGTCCTCGCTGTCCGAGGCCCGTTTGTGCTTCTGTCCTCGCTAACAGAGGCCCGTTTTGTATTTATGTCCTCGCTGCCCGAGGCCCGTTTTGTGCTTCTGTCCTCGCTAACCGAGGCCCGTTTTCTGCTCCTGTCCTCGCTAACCGAGGCCCGTTTTCTGCTCCTGTCCTCGCTAACCGAGGCCCGTTTTGTATTTCTGCCCTCGCTGCCCGAGGCCCGTTTTGTGCTTCTGTCCTTGCTAACCGAGGCCCGTTTTGTGCTTCTGTCCTCGCTAACCGAGGCCCGTTTTCTGCTCCTGTCCTCGCTAACCGAGGCCCACTTTCTGCTCCTGTCCTCGCTAACCGAGGCCCGTTTTGTATTTCTGCCCTCGCTGCCCGAGGCCCGTTTTGTGCTTCTGTCCTCGCTAACCGAGGCCCGTTTTGTGCTTCTGTCCTCGCTAACCGAGGTCCGTTTTGTATTTCTGTCCTCGCTGCCCGAGGCCTGTTTTGTGCTTCTGTCCTCGCTAACCGAGGCCCGTTTTGTAGCGTCATGCGTGTCAGCTAACTCAAGGACACCCCTACAGCTGGAGCAGTCTTAAAGCCCTTCTAAAACCCTTTCTCTTTAACAGATAAGTCTCTTAACCTGATCAGCTAATTGACAATACAACGTGATCAGTATCTGAACGAGACAGACACGTGGTAGAAGAGCGACTGCGTTAATGTGTGTAAAAAACCCCGACATTTACGTTACAGTGCAAGCTCCGGGGGAAACTCCGTAACATAGTCACTCTCGTCACTGCCGATGCACCATTATGTGCACAATTGACTGGTGATGTCTTCAAGTACACAGTGGTCACTAAGAAGTGGCCAGAAAGGCTTCGAACATGTCTCCAGCCCCGCCTATATGTCTCGTTATGACAGGTCCATCCTTATCTTTGGCCAAGAGTGTATTTTATATCCTCAGCTCCACGCCTGCTCCCACCAGTTCATAAGGAATGATGCAGCAATCCACTCATCAGTGGCCAAAGGTCCTCTCTCCTACCTTCCGATCTTGATTTCCTTGGGCAACAGTATTGTTGTTTCAGTCCTCGCTGATCGAGGTCCGATTGGTATTTCCTTCCTCGTTGATCGAGGCCAGTTTGGTGTTTTGTCCTCGCAAGCACATAAGCTCCCTGTACCTTGCTGGTGTCTAGTCTCTACAAGCACATAAGCTCCCTGTACCTTGCTGGTGTCTAGTCTCTACAAGCACATAAGCTCCCTGCACCCTACTGGTGTCTAGTTTCTGCAAGCACATAAACTCCCTGCACCCTACTGGCGTCTAGTCTCTGTAAGCACATAGACTCCCTGCACCCTGCTGGTGTCTAGTCTCTGCAAGCACATAAACTTCACGATGGCGTCTCGCCAGAGCTAGGACACGAGGTCCGATTGGTATTTCCTTCCTCATTGATCGAGGCCAGTTTGGTGTTTTGTCCTCGCAAGCACATAAACTCCCTGCACCCTGCTGGTGTCTAGTCTCTACAAGCACATAAACTCCCTGCACCCTGCTGGTGTCTAGTCTCTACAAGCACATAAACTCCCTGCACCCTGCTGGTGTCTAGTCTCTACAAGCACATAAACTCCCTGCACCCTGCTGGTGTCTAGTCTCTACAAGCACATAAACTCCCTGCACCCTACTGGTGTCTAGTCTTTGCAAGCACATAAGCTCCTTGCACCCTACTGGTGTCTAGTCTCTGCAAGCACATAAACTCCCTGCACCCTACTTGTGTCTAGTCTCAGCAAGCACATAAACTTCACGATGGCGTCTCGCCAGAGCGAGGACACAGCCACCCCACACAGTGTCTCGCCAGCACGAGGACACAGACACCACACAGCGCCCTGCCAGCGCTAGAACACAGTCACCCCAATGCCTCGCCAGCGCGAGGACACAGACACCCCACACAGCGCCTCACCAGCGCGAGGACAAGCACCATTCGGCGTCCCGCCCAGAGCGAGGACACAGACACTCCTCGCCACCGCGAGGACACGGGCACTCCACACTACGACCTCTGGGAGGGCACAAACTGTGAAAGCAAAACATCAAACCCAGCACAGCACTGCACATGTAACAGGCAGACTCACAGAAGCTCAAGGACCTGCCAACACGTTTTGACCGATTTTGATTCCGAGTCCGATGCCAATCGAATCAATACATCGAGTCAGCATGAAACGGGTCTCATTTCCCATAGGTCTCATTGAAAAGATTGAACCCCGGTGTCCACCGAGGTGAAGTCACCAGTGGCAGATTATGTTTCGTCCGCTGCGTCAGCTAACCCAAACAGGTAGGCACTATTTACCGTTGATCAAGTGCACCTGCAAAAGTGGACATCCATACAAAACTTCAAAATGCAGATGTAACCGTGGCAAATTATGATGCACAATATTTTGCTCATGTCATGATTTTTTTACATATTTATTTACCTAACATTTATGCTTTTATATTTAACAAAGTATTATGTACTTTTAGTTCTTGAAAAAGGAAAACATTTCATGAACATATTGTCAATCTTATAACAAATGGAGGACCAGAGGCCTTTAAGCATCGGCGAAGTGTTAGAGCTCTCTTCCTGAAAAAGAAAAAAAAAAAAAAAAGGGGGAGGGGGGAGGGTCAGCCAGTTCCTCCAAGTTGGTGCCCCTGGAGTAGCCTGAAGGTTGGCAATGATATCGCATCAAATTATAAGAGTTAAAACCATTTTGATTATTTTATTTTATTTATTTATTTATTTTTTTTTGTTCACTTTAAAACTATATTTTTTTATATCGTAAAATGCTCATTCATGACAGCTGTCCAGTAATGCATTTCTTAAAACTGATGATATAAACAAGTAGAATCAACAACAAAACAAACTTAAGACGTTAAAACAAGTTTTAGTCCCTCGGCTGCCGGATTAGTTGTGGATGTTGATACTTAAGAACATAAGAAATAAGGGAAGCTGCAAGAAGCGACCAGGCTTACACGTGGCAGTCCCTGTATGAAATATACCTACCTATTTCCATCTATTATCCCCATCCATAAACCTGTCTAATCTTCTCTTAAAGCTCTCTAATGTCCTAGCACTAACAACATGACTACTGAGTCTGTTCCACTCTTCTACCACTCTATTTGAGAACCAATTTTTTCCTATCTCCTTCCTAAACCTAAATTTTTCAAGCTTGAACCCGTTATTTCTTGTTCTACCCTGGTTGCTGATCCTAAGAATTTTGCTTACACACCCCTTGTTATAACCCTTATATCACTTAAAGACTTCTATCAGGTCCCCTCTTAACCTACGTCTCTCTAAAGAATGTAGATTTAACAACTTCAATCCCGCCTAGTAAGGAATACATCTCATCCCCTGTATCCTTTTAGTCATTCTCCTCTGTACTGATTCTAGTAGACCTATATCTTTCCTGTAATGTGGGGACCAGAACTGGACAGCGTAGTCTAGATGAGGTCTGACCAGCGCCAAGTATAACTTTAATATTACTTCCGGCCTTCTACTTTTAACACTCCTAAAAATTAATCCTAGTACCCTATTTGCCCTGTTTCTGGCTTCTATGCATTGTTTCCCTAGACGGAGTTCGGAGCTAACTATAACTCCTAAAACTTTTTCGTACCCTGTACCTACCAGAGTTTGGTTGTCTAATGTGTACCTATTGTGTGGGTTTCCTCTACATACGCTAAGTACTTTGCATTTATTGATATTAAATTGCATTTGCCATCTATCCGTCCATTCATTCATTCTATCTAAATCTGCCTGCAAGGCGATAGCATCCGATTCTGACCTAATTAATCTACCTATCTTTGTGTCATCCGCAAATTTACTAACATCACTACTAATTCCACTATCCAAGTCATTGATATATATTAGAAATCACAATGGCCCTAATACTGATCCCTTTGGCACCCCACTAATTACATGACCCCTCTCAGATTTCGAGCAGTTTATTACAACTCTATGTCGCCTGCCACTAAGCCATGACCCTATCCAGCCTAACACCTTCCCATCTATCCCGTGTGCCCTAACCTTTCTCAGTAGCCTTTGATGGGGTACCTTGTCAAATGCTCTACTAAAGTCCAGATATAAGATATCATAACTATCACCATTATCTACTGCTTCGTACACTTTACTGTAAAAACTTAACAAGTTTGTCAGGCAAGATTTCCCCTTCGTGAACCCATGCTGTGACTGATTTATCAAGTTATGTTTGTCTAAATGTTCTCTAATGTTCCTCGCTATTATTGACTCTGTATTTTACCTGTATTTTACCTACAACTGAAGTTAAGCTGACAGGTCTATAGTTAGACGCTAAAGTTTTATCTCCTTTCTTGAAGATGGGTACTACATTAACCTGCCTCCACATTACTGGTACCTCACCCGACTTCAGTGATTTCTTAAAGACAGAAATTAACGGCTCACTAATAATCTCTTTGCATTCCTTAAGTACTCTGGGATATATTTCATCTGGTCCTGGTGTCTTGAACTTTTTTAGCCTATCTATCTCCTGTTCCACTATCTCCCTAGTTATGGAAATATCTGTCAGCTTCTCATTCTCATCTGCTCTAAACATCTGTTCACTATCTGGCTTATCCTGCATGTTTTCCTGGGTGAAGACAGTTAAAAATACTCATTCAGAAGTTTACTAATCTCCTCCCCAGAACTAACCAGCTCCCCATCTGCTGCCTTTAATGGACCTATAGTATCCTTATTCTTCGTCCTGTTTTTTTTTTTTTTTTTTTTTTTTTTTTTACGTCTAGTTTTCCCTAGTCTGTTAGGGCTGAGACGGTGCCTCCTGATGAAGGACTTTTTTTTTGGATTTGGCATTTTGGGAACCGTTACCCCGAGTGGATGCCCTTCCTACCCTCGGACCGTAGCCAGGATTCGAACCCGTGCGCCTGGTGACCACTTGGCCCCCAAAGCGCGCGCGGTTCCACTGTACCACGGCGGCTCCCTCCTTATTCGCGGTTCCACTGTACCACGGCGGCTCCCTCCTTATCCTTATTCTTCGTCCTGTATACCTGATAAAATCCCTTGAGGTCCGTCTTCGCCTGGCTGGCTACCTTTAATTCATAATTGTTTTTAGCTTTCCCGTTAACTTCCTGACTGTTCTAACTAATTAGTTATATTGTCCTTAAAACTTCTTCACCTGCCCTTAATCTCTTATATATACTTCCCTTACGCCCTATATAATGCTTTAACCTAGCAATCATCCATTTAGGGTCATTTTTTTGTGATCTTTTAGTTCTATACGGGATATTTGCTAACTGACCTGTATGAACTTTATCTAAGGAATACGAGTATTTATACAATTCATCTACATTTACTTCACCTAATCCCCTCATCTCGGCCCCTACCATCCTCTCCACTCCTTCATCTACTCGCCTCGACCTCACCTCTCTCATTTCAGCATGACCTAACAGTCCAACATACTCACACCTATCTCCCCCTCCCTCTCTCCTCCGCCCCTTTCAGACACATCTTCCCTCCTCTTGTCCTACACCCTCACGCCTCACCTCACCTCTCTCATCCTGCCTTATCTCTCTGAACTCCGTCCCTGACCTGACCTCATTGTGTATCCGTTGCCAGTCCACTCCTTGGAGGTACCTTTTCTAATTCCTCAAAATCTGCTCTCCTAAAGTCAGGTATTTTACTAGTGTTTTTTGCTTCTAAAAGTTTCTTCCCATTCTAAATTGTACCTAATTTCCCTATGGTCACTGTTACTTAGCTGTCCTCCAACCTCTACCTGTGTGACTGCTTCCTTCCTGTTAGTAAGAATTAAATCTAGAATATTATTCCCTCTTGTGGGTTCTACGACTACCTGTTTAAAAAAAAAATATCCTGAATTACCTTAAGAAATTCTTCTGCTTCACTGTTACCCACCATCAGACTCCAGTCAATATTCCTAAAATTAAAATTTCCTACCACACATACCTGACCCTACCTGCCTGCTCTATTTAATTCCTGCCACAGTGAGGTGTTAATTTCCTTTGTACTAGTCGGTGGTCTGTACACTACCCCCAGTACTACTGACTGCGATCCTTCCTTAATATCTACCCATATCGACTCTGCTTTGTTATCTGTTTTAATTCTACTGTTAATACAACACTGTAATGTGTCCCTAACGTATAACGCGACACCTCCTCCTCTCCTGTTTTCCCTATCTTTATAGAACAATGTATAACCATCTTTCTTAACCTCTGGATTAAATACTTTTCCTGACATATCTAACCAAGTTTCAGTTAAAGCAATGATATCAAATTTCTCTACACACGCTATTCCTCTAAGCAAGTCTATTTTATTCAGAATACTTCTATAGTTTGTGTAGTAAACACTTAAGCTATTTATCACCTTCCCTGAGCTAGCTACCTTTCTAGATTTAATTAATTTGCCCTTCGCCTTCTCCTCACAATCCCTTCTTCCCTCCCGACTAACGAAAAAAGCGCTGGAGTGCAGTTACCTCCCGCTCGAGTGCTTCGGCCAAAACACGAACACCCTGGCGCGATAAATGCACTCCATCCCTGGCGTATAAGGTGTCCCTACCATAGAAAAGGTCCCAGTTGTCGATGAACGTCCATCCATTACTTGCTGAAGCCATTCTGGTACTCGTGGGCGTGGGCAGCACTTATGGCTCCCTTGGTGCCGGAAGCATGGAGCGGTCCTTCCAAACCCACATCCTTCACCACATCCACGGATAAGAGAACGCCCAGCCCAGTAAACAGTCACTGAGCTGCTGACACGCGCGATATTAAGGAGGGCCTATGTTGTAACCCAAGGAACACCAAGCGATGAAACAACGAGGAAGGAGGGAGAATGAAACAAGAATAAAAGAAGGAAGAAATGAAAAAGGAAGTAGGAAGGAGGAAAATATCAACATGGAAGAAAATACTAAAATAACAAGAAGCTATCACAACCTGATAGATAAGAAACAGACCACCAAGATTAACAGAATACGATGAGACATCACAAGACAAATAGATAGGCTTAAGATAATTATGTATTTACATATGTGCATATGCAAATGTATATCCTAACCATTTTTGAGGTTGAGTGCATTTTTATAACTTTTTTTTATTTTACAGCATGGTCATGGAAAAATCATAGGATTGTAAGTTACTGTTATATATATATATATATATATATATATATATATATATATATATATATATATATATATATATATATATATATATATATATATATATATATATATATATATATATACGCACAGCGAGATGGAGAATAGCGATAGTGGGAAGAAGAATAACGAACACAAAAGCAGGAAGCAGAGATAAAGGAGAGCGGGAGAGAGCAAGGAGAGACGCGTCAGTGACAGGTCTAGGAATTAGCGTCGAATTTGTAGTAAATCTTATAGAGATGACAAGTTGATCTTCCCCACCCGATTTCTTCCACTTCCATTGCTTCTTGAAAGTTGAAATGAATAGATCGTATAGCATAGAGATAACTCTTTCCTGTAATGTAATTAGTTTTCACCCAGCTCTCTAAATGGCCCCACAATAATTTTTATAAGAGGTTTAGTTCAGCTGGGATATCAGAGTAGAGTGGAGGCAAGCAGGACGAACCCTCATCATCCCCCCGCCCGGCTCTACTTCCCCCTCTCTTTCTTCCCAGTTTCCCGCCCTGTACGTTAAGAAGGAGGTGAGTTAACGGCTTTTCCCACAAGCTGAGTTTAGTGGCCGGTTAGATATCATGGAACGTAGATGAGGTGCCAGGCTTAGGTGAGCGAGGAGAGGGGGCTTCGGCCCGTGCTCCGTCCTTATTAGGGGAAGAGGGTTACCCATGATAGCAAGGTCGCCAGTGAGGGAACAGACTAAATGGTTCTCGGAGTTAGGCTGCCAGTGCGGGTCAACGGTGCCGCTCACCAGAGAGGCCACCTTTTGAGGTCGTTCTCTGTTGGATGGCTTGGTGTCTGGGCTGGCATGCGTTGTGAGGGGAGGTCTTAGCTACGTCGTGGACAGACTTTCGAATCATGAGGGGTTACTTTTTAAAATGAGTAGTCCCCATGGGGACGAGGTACCCAGTTCACAGCGGCCAGCGATCGCTTCCCTCGTAGTACCACTAGGCGGTTTTCCTTGGTCCTGGGGCCAATTCTTTTTTATAATATCCTTATGGGTAAACATAAAAATTCATCTGGTCCTCGAGGGGCGGTCAACCAGGCTCTCGAGACGTCACCCTCTGGTTATGATGTGCAGGGTAGAGCTTCCCTTGCTGTTACCTCTCATGGTGGAAGGCCATTTGGGTCAGTTATTAAGTCTTGTCTTGTCATTAATGTCTACGCATCCATGTCATACTGTGATATTCACTCGGTTTTCAAGCCTTTCCGAACAGTTCTTTGTATCTGTCTCAAATATGACAGCGATTGTCTCTCTAATCGGTGCTATGTGACATTTACATCTGACATTTCTGCCAAAGCTGCTCTTGAGGCAATAAATTATTTGCGTCTTGGAGACAATAACCTAACCTCTGAGATCATTCGATCCAGCAATGTAGTTGACAGTGAGAATGATTATTGTTCTAATATATTTGATGATGCTGAGAAACGTGCTCCCAATGTTCACCACCCACCTACACCTTACTGGTTTGTAGCATATTAGAGGGAAGGTCGAGGTAACTTTATTTACGCTGCCATATACCTAAAAAGGGAGATTGGAGTGCTCCCTACAAATAACTTCAAGAAATATGGCAAAGGTGTCTTAATCCCCAGCTAAAGATTTAACGCAGGCAATGATGGTCCTCCATCTACCTTGTCCTTTTGATGGGATCTTTGAATCTATCAAGCCACACTGAATATTCAATTAATGCAAAGAACGCATTTACAACCAGGACTTGTATGAATTCTCGGAAAATGATATCCTTCAGTTAAGTCCTGATAATGTTCAACGAGTGGCCAAAATTAGAGACAATGGTAATATGATCATGCTCACATTCTATAGTTCTTTTCTCTCTGAGCGTGTTAAGATTAGTCCTCTTTCTCTTCCAGTAAAGGCTTTTATTGACCATCCCTTACAATGCTACTGGTGTTATGAGTTAGATCATGAGAGGAAGAACTGTCCAAATCGTCCCCAATGCGGTCACTGCTCTGCCCTTGACTCGCATCCTACTCTTAAAAGCAAATCGGAATCCTATTGCTTCTACTGAAGGGAGGCTCACCCGCTACATTCTCGACAATGCAAGGGGTATCGTCTTGAGCAGGACACTCTTCATCTGGCTAATTCTCAGTTCATTAGTCTCGGTAGTGCCAGATGGGAACTTCTTTTTAGACAGAAGGATGGTGGGGCAAAGACATACGCCTCTTCACTCCACTCTAGTTCGTCCACCCCTGCTACAGGTAATACGGTTGTAACACCTTCCCACCTTCCTCAGCCATCAATTGTTTCCTCTTGTTCTTGTGAGAGTGACGCTCCTCTGGTTACTGTCTTCAGCAAGTTCTCTATTTTTGGAAGATTCCACAGATAAGCCCTCCACTACATCTTCTGCAAAGCCCTTCACTACATCTTCACCAACTACTTCACAGACTCCTCATACAGGAATTCATATTGCAGATCTTCACACCCCCATGGATGGTCAATCACGAACGATCCCCAAGGATTTCAAACCTCCACAGATAAATACAAACAAGTCTCCCAAGCTTCCTCCTCAGTCCCACCAGAAACGCTCCTTGGGGTCTGCTGATTCCCTAGACTCGATGGGCGTTCCCCTAGAAAGATCCCTTTGGGACGTCATGTGATCCTGAGCCAGACGTTATTAATCAAAGTGATTCTTCCACATCCGAAATGGACATAGAGGGTTTCTCTTTCCATCTTCCTAATAGGTCCTCCTCCAGAAGCGATGCCAGTACGTCTAAGTCGAGGATTCCACCTCCTCCGGTCTTTTCAGGAGTTTCAGAGACTCATGTGTGGGTAGCTATCCTCACACCATTTATTCAGTCTCAGGTTTCTGCGCCTATAAGCAATGTAGGTTCAGATAAGCCTCGCTGCCCGAGTAAAATACCTAGGCAAAGAAAGCTTCTCTCTGGGGCTTCCCTGAAAATCCACTCAAAATAACACTATTCAAGATTTTGCAGTGAAATTGTCGTTGTTTGCGTGCCTCCTGGGAGCAACTCCAGTTATTGATCTCTAGGTTTTCTCCTGCTTGTATTTGTTTACAAGAGACAATGCTCAAAGAATCCACATACTGTTGTTCTCCTGGGTATAGTGCTTTCTTCTCCACTACTCTTCCTGGTCAAGACCACCATGGTGGTTTGTTAGAAAAGACATTCCTTTTATCCACCTGTAGATTCACTCGCCGCTGCAGGTTGTTGCTGTTAAGACTTTTATAAATCGCTTTTATACAGTTTGTATCTGCCTCCCAGTGTTCCTGTCGAAAGGAATGAACTTGACAACTTTTTAGATACTCTTCTTTCTCCTTTTCTTTTATTGGGAGACTTCAGTGGTCGCCATCTTTTGTGGGATGATGACACTGTCAACCCTGGTGACTTTTTACTTGCTTCTTGTATCGAGGATACAGAATTGGAGGTTTTAAACTCTGGTGACATGACCCATTTCCATAGTCATACTGTTACTTTTGCAGCAATAGATCTCTCTCTCTCTCTCTCTCTCTCTCTCTCTCTCTCTCTCTGTATATATATTATATATATATATATATATATATATATATATATATATATATATATATATATATATATATATATATATATATATATATATATATATATATATATATATATATATATATATATATATATATATACTTCTAATTTCTTTCTTGATTTTAACTGGAATGTTCTACCAGATTAATATGAAGGCGATCACTTCCCAATTTTATTTGAGTCAACTGATTCTGCACCACAGTCACGTCCTCTACCATGGCGTCTAGATAAGGCGGACTGGCAGCATTTCAAAGAACTCAGCACCCCTGCTCCTTCAGTAGATGAGACTGGAAATTGTGATGAGGCTGCAACATACTTCACTGATGTCTTGCATTCCACTGCTCTTCAATCCGTCCCTAAGACCCCTGGCCGGTTTCCTAAACGTTCTGTTCCGTGGTGGAATGCAGATTGTACAGCGGCTATTCGAGAAAAGCGTGCTGCCTTTTCTCGCCTTTGACTACATCGTGGGGACGTCCACTGCTTGCAGGCTTTTCGACAAGCACGTGTCAGTGCAAGTCGCACCTTAAAGAGGGCTCTGCATGAGTCCTGGATGTGATCTCTTCCATCACAGTTCGCACTCCACTCACCGAAGATTTCAACAGAGTCCGCAAGATATCCTGGAAGTATTCTGCACCTCCCCCACCTAACACAGCTGCCGACCTGTTTGCTGAGCACTTTGCTAGTGTCCTCAGAAAGGATCTTACTGCGCCTATGGCACATCATTGTCGACATTTGGAATCTGTTGGCGTCAATTTTGCCTTTCCTGGTGGAGAAGCTTATAATGCCCCATTTTCTTTGTCTGACCATGGCTTTGTCCCACTGCCATGATTCATCCCCGAGTTCCGATGACATTCCATATCCCTTTTTGCACCATATGTCCAAAGAAGCTCTTACCTTTTTACTTGACGTCTATAACTTAAGTTGGGTCACCAGTGATTTTCCATCAAGGGGTGTTGCTGTAATTATCCCCATTCCAAAACTGGAAAAGACGATCAGTTACCGACCAATTATCGTCCAATTTATTTAACCTCATGTATTTGTAAGTTGCTGGAAAAGATGGTAAATGTCGGGGTTATGCGGTACTTGGAGACAGGGAATTACTTGTCGCCTGTTCAATATCATTTTCGGAAAATGAGATCTACGTCTGATGCTCTTTTACTTTTCGAATTTTCTGTATGTGAAGCATTCATTGGTAAACAGCATCGTTACAATATTTTTTTTTTTTATTTGGAGAAAGCATACAACACAGCTTGGTGCCACGGTATTTTACTTAGTCTGTTCGAGTTCAATCTCGTGGCTGACTCCCTATTTTTATACAGCAGTTTTTGTCTCATTGGTTTTTATGGGTCTAGACTGGGGGCATTCTGTCTTAAGCTCATCCACTTGAAGATAGTGTGCCGCAAGGAAGTATACTCAGTGTCACACTTTTCGCTGTGGCTATAAACAGTGTGGAGGAAACTCGTTTCCTAGGACTTATATTTGACAGACGCCTGACTTGGGTACCTCATTTTTGTTATATTAAGGCAGCTGTCACTCCTTAGAGTCTTAGTTCATAACTCTTGGGGTGCTGACAGACAGATCAGCTTTAAATCGAAAATGAGGATAAAGTAGGAGGGAACAGAAAAGGGGTTACTGTCAGTTGCCTCAGACACCTGAGTTTCAGTGAGGAAAAGAAGATGAGGTTCAGAAGAGGAGAGGTGGTGTTCTACAGATTGAAAATTAGATCTTAGACTGCGAATGTTGCAGAAGTTAATGAAGAAAAAGTTGAGGGGGGGTGTCAAGACACTTAGGGTCATCGACAGAAAGGCAGTCCGACCTGGGGACATTTATGGTCCCCTCCCCAGATGGGGACTCCGAGGCTGGTGTAGGATACGCCATGATGATTTTAAATTTTTTGAGTGAAGGGTGTGTGTGTTATTAGGTGCTTGTAGTTTTGTGTGGAGGAAGAGAGTTGTCTTTAGAGGGCAGGCTGTGACTGCCCCCTTGTGATGTGAGACACAAAGGGAAACGTTCAGTGAGGTCACAGCTGGGTTTAATGATAAGTTCACAGCACCCCCTGAACAGTGCTTTAGACCTCACTGAGAGTAATTATCGTTTCGGCAGGTGTCTACTGCCTCCTCCTGGAACTTTCCAGATGGCGCTGATACTTGGAGAGAGGGCTCTCTCCAGGACATGAGGTCCTCATGTTTGTGGAGAAGACTGGCCTTTTAAACAAATTATAGATTTCCATTAAAATACCCATTTATATATATATATATATATATATATATATATATATATATATATATATATATATATATATATATATATATATATATATATATATATATATATATATATATATATATATATATATTTCTTTTTTTTTTCTTTTTTTTTTTTCTTTTTTTTTTTACTAGTAATATCCTTGGTTACTGGCAGTTCCCGGATATTTCTATCTGCGGTCCTGTTATTCCTAATAAGAACTTGTTACGGATTTGGGGTTACCTTCCCGGTGTTGCTTCTGTTATCACAGCAGAGCTTTCTGCCAATATCCTAGCTTTAAGAATCATTTTTACTCCCCGTCACATCTACAGCTTTTAGCGATTCTTGCAGTGTTATTTCCGCTTTTCAACATTTTAGCCTTTCTTCCCTTCATCCCCTCGTTTTATCGATTCTTGAATAGCTCTACCTTTTACAACGTTGAGGCTACCATGTCGGATTTTGCTGGGTCCCTGCACATATTGGAATTCGGGGGGATGAGGCGGATAGTCTCCCTAAAGAGGCGTCAACTCCGGTTGCTCCTCCCATCCCCGTTTCCTTTTCATAAAGGTGGCAGCTCTTAGCAGCTGGCAGAGCAAATGGGAAGCTTTAGTTGCTACCACGAATATGGGGGAGATATTTTTTTTTTTTTTTTCTGTCCGTGGACATACGTCCTTGTGCAGGCCAGGAGAGCTGCTCAGAGACTACACTGGCCCGTCTCTGGACGGGTCACACGCGTCTCACGCATGATTACCTCATGTCACGGGAAACACAACCATTTTGTGATGTCTGCTTAGCTCCCCTTCCAGTGCGTCATTTTCTGCTGGAATGTCCCAGTTTGGTGGAGCTGCGGGAGCGATACCTTTTTCATTGTCGTGGTGTAGATGGAACTTTCCAGATGGCGCTGATACTTGGAGAGAGGGCCCTCTCCAGGACATGAGGTCCTCATGTTTGTGGAGAAGACTGGCCTTTTAAACAAATTATAGATTTTTCTTTTAAATACCCATTTTTTTTTTTATCTTACTAGTAATGTCCTTGCACTAGGAGAACATGGAGGCAAATGAGGAAGACACATAACGAACAACGCTGGATCAGTGGGGTCAGTGTCTTGGTTATGAAAAGAACAACGCCAGACACACTGGTCTGCGTCAGTGGGGTCAATAACACATCACTTTAAATCAATTTAATTAATACATCAAAATACCAACCCTCTCATTTTTAGCATTTAAGGTCTTGATGGTTCATCCCATTTCCTTTTTATGGTTACTTTTTAGTGAATAACTTTTTACCATGCCTATAATTTTGTTTTTAATATCCATATTTTAGCCTGCAATCTTTGTTTCTGTTAAAGTTTTGTAGCGTTGCCATGTGACCGCGATGTTACGGTGCCATAACCTAAATCAATCAATCAAATAAATTTTCTCTGAAGGCAGTTATTCTGTCTTGACAAAATATAATCAAAACTCGGTTGTTAGCTTTGTGTCTCAATTACTCAATTGTTCAGTTTAATGTATAAGGATTGTTTTACCTAAGTATTTTGTTACGAACGCGTATATGCAGCAGCCCTTCAGGCGAGCACATGAGCGTAGTGTGTGTATGAGGTAGCCTCATATGAGTATATAAATTATGTGAGTACATGTGTGGCGTTGTGTGGCTCGTTCAGAGGCTGGTGCCATTATCTATAATGCTAATGGAAGGAGAGCTGACACAGGCGTATAGGTAGACCTCTGAGTCCCTGGGGTTATATGTGTGTGTGTGTGTGTGTGCGTGTGTGTGAGAGGGTTAGCTAACCATGGAATAATTGTTATACGGTACCGTTTAATTGTAGTTCAGAGAGCGTGAATGCATGTATAGTATAAGTAGTAATTATCCTTACTAGTACTGGTAATCTTCATGACTTGTACTTATATCTTGCAAGCTAGAATAGGTGTAGTAAAGTGTCGCCTGGCAGAGGTCGTGACATGGGAGGCAAGGTTTGAGACACTAAGTGGCACTGAGGGACAGAGAAAGAGAGTATCGAGACTGAGACGTGACAAGACGTGCGAGGAAGGAGACAAGGGAAAGCGAGTTGAGTCCTTGCGAGTAGTTTGCGAGTGACTGACTGTCTGACGGTGCGAGTGCCTACCGCCCCTGTACCTGCTTGTGTGTCGTGTGTCGTGACTGTGTTGCACAGTGACTTATGTACTGCTGTATAATATATGGACATAAGGAGAAGTGTGTTTTCCTCTCCCTGCTCTGTGTGACTGTTCTCCCTTAGAGTGACCAGGTGAGTCAGAGCCGCAGCTGTACCCTGCCGCCCCGGTAAGGTCCTTATCCCCGACACACACTCCCCGAACCCAGCAACGGCGTGAGGTGCCCCTTGCCTGCTAGTGGGAGTATGTTTCAGTATATGTAGTTATTTATTTATTTGCATTTACATTAACGTCTTTTCTCATAATATTGTGAACGTTCTGATGTAATAATTTTCTTCCAACCCATTTCGACAGGGGGATGGGGGGGACACCATTTCACAGTGATTCATCTTTACAACATTGTGGTGGTAATATGATAAATTGTAGTAAAGAAAGTAAAGTAAATCATAATAATGAAATAAAATGGATTATATACATAAAAAAAAATAAATGAATAAGTAAATAAAAAGAACACGCCCCCGGGTGGGCTCGAACCACCAACCTTTCGGTTAACAGCCGAACGCGCTAACCGATTGTGCCACGGAGGCTTACGAAACTCAACTGTATAATTTATTATATATCGTCTATATCTATTTTCGGAAATTGAATGAAATGGAATGGAGAGAAGTGGTAAAAATGTGGAGTGACATGAATCGTTGAAGAAAATGAAGGAGTAAAGTGTGTTGAAGTAACGAAAAGTAGAACTAAGATGACGGGTAGACTGATGGCTAATTCAGTCTTTCCATTTATTTTACTTTTTTATTCATCCTTAAGCAATAAAAAAATATATACTAAAAAAATTATCTGAAGACTGATATATTTTTAGATACTTAAATAGAGAGACCATCTCTGCGGAATGAATATTTAAAAGCAAAGAAGAAGAGAAGGACAGCTCTTTAGACCATAATTATCGTGAGGGCCAAAAACAATTTTGGAAACCCTTCTGATTACTATAAAAGGCCTGTCAAGAGGGCAGAACAAAATAAATAAGTATGAAATTTGAGGTTCTGTTAAAATGGCGGAATTTTCCTGAGCATTATACGGACAAAAGTAAACATTGAGGAAAGTGTCACGTTTTCAAGTTTTACTGCAGGTGCTGTAATGGACTGATGTAGTTACTGTTCCTGTTTCCCTTGTATCACGTCCCCCTATGTTGGTGAGTTAAGATGTGTGCTGTGAAGTGCACACATCTTATTTTTATTCATTATTTTTGACTGACATCTTATGCCAAACACCGTTGTACCTGATGGAAATTAGGAAGTCACAGCGGCACAAAATATAGGTGAGGAAGGACAGCCGTAATACTTCAAGTGGTAAAAGTTTCCTATAACTCCTTGTTACATAAACCTTCCCATTTCTCCCAACAAGCTTGGGAGACCTGTGGGGAATCGCGGGTTTTTGGGGGATGGGATGCGGAAAGCGAGGTTTTATGGTGGGGAAGCGAAATTTGGACATTCATGAAAAAATTAGGATAATATGGAGATAACTTTATTGCCTTCTCCCGAGATTGATACTCATGTTAGATATAATTAAGGTTGTAGAATATCATGCAATATATATCAACTTCTGGAAACTTGTTATAGCAAAAAAAAAAAAAAAAAAAAGTTGATGAAGTGACATCCCTGTGCGACATCCTCACCCTCTGAGTGCTTGAGAGTCACTGCTGGCCGGCTGCCAGAGCTGTGCATGGCAGGATGGGGAATCAGAATACTTAGTTATTTGAAGTCCTCACTTAATTATGAAAAAAAATTAAAAATAAATAAGTAAAACGAAGGCAAGGGTTAAGTTAGGTTGGGGTTAGGGTTAGGATAGTTAGTTAGGTTAGTGTAGCAAGAATTTCAAACAACTAAGTATTCTGATTCCCGTAATGGCTAATCCCTCCCTGCTCCACCCAGCAGTGACTCTCAAGCACTCAGAGAGTGATGGTGTTGTGTGGGGATGTGGAAGATAATTAACCTTTTGCCTTGTTTTTTTTTTTTTTCCTGTAATAAGTTTCCGTAAGTTGACATATATTGCATGATATTTTACAACCTTAATCCTATCTGACATGAGTGTTAACCTTGGGAGCAGATGCTAAGGTTATCTCTACATTACCCAAAATCTAAGGATGAGATGCCATGTTTTGACATATGAAATTTCTAGCCTAACCTACCATTACCTAACCTAACCTAGCAGGTGTTATTGAAGTTTCAACCAGTAAACTGCGTAACTATAGCGGTATTATTTTGCAAGATTGCCTGTGGAACAGCAACAATTCTTACCTCTCTCATCAGATAAAGCCTTTTACTCTGAATATTTTTAACACCATGTATATGCCTTGCAAATTTATTATAACACTGCTAGCCACCAAAATTAAATAGGAAGCTGCCTACTACTGCAGTGGCCCTATTTCATATTTACTGGTTTAGTTAGGTTAAGTTAGGATTAGTTAGGTTAGGCTAGGTTTTAGTTAGGTTTAGTTAGGTTACAATGCTAGCAGCAAGAGAAAGATCAAGAACATGCCAGCCATCACAACAACAAGAACAGCAAAGCAACAATAGTAGGCAGCTCCCTATTTATTTCTTGGTGATAAGAGGTGATATTTGGCTCTATTTGAGCTTTCTTCACTTGAAAATCCTGCTTTCTTACCAGGTCCCCAAGATTTTGGAGGGTTAGGAGTTGAAAACGATAGGAAATAGAGCCATGTGTGCCTTTGTGGGGGGATGGGAGAGAAAAAAAGGCTGATTTCCAACACAGTTGGTTTGCAGGTTAATTCAAGACACACCAAAATCTACCAGAAAAAATATTTTCGTCTTCTAACATGAGACAAGCAAACTTGTAAAGCTTTGGCACTATAGCCCTTCGCAGGGTCTATATCTCACTGTTTGGAGCATTTCTTGCCTCATTTTACCCTGATGGAAATTAATAATAACTTCAGATGAAAATTTTGAAAGTTTAAGTCAATTCTAGCTTAGATCCACCTCCAGTTGTCTCTCGTAGGATACTGAGCGTGTTTACATGTTTGCTATTAATGGTGTGCATGCTTAATGGCAACATGATGTTGAGTCTTATGTTAAGACCTATGCAGACGTGGGGTTACCTGCTGTTAATCAGGTCACGGAAATTTGTCAGCCAATCACACATAGGTACATATGATTAGTGGAGGAAGGAGAACCCAGGAGTTTGTGCTGCATCAGTTAGACCATGGCTACAGAAGAGACATGTGCTGGCTGTGAATACACGAACTGGCAGTTTACTGCTAGTTCCTTCAACTTCTTCTTAAGGTATTTTTCTTTAAGTAATTATTGTTGGTGTGTAGTGATGACTGACAGAATGTAGGTTATAAAATGTTATGTCATATTAGTTTACTTTATTGGAGGTTAGGAGGTTAGGTTAGTGACCTTAAGAAGGGGTCTGGGGGGGGAAAGCCTCCACCAGTTATTTTTGGTTAGGTTGGTTACATTAGGTTAGAATAGCCTAGAAATTTCCCGTTTTCAAAAATATTCCATTTCTCAGGAATGTCAAAAATGCCTCATTTTGGCTTTCCCCACCCAAAAACCTCACATTCCCACCAAGCCTTTATGTTCATTGGCTATAGTGAAAGAGATAAAGGGGATGGAAATATTGGTTGAAACAGCAAATTTACCGAACCTAACATTACCTAACTTAACCTAATAACAGGGCTTCACCCCCATCCCTGGAATCCCCCTTAAGGACACTAACCTGACTAGCATTACCTAACCTAACCTAACATTACCCAACCTAACCTAACATTACCTAGCCTATTCTAATATTACCTAGCCTATTCTAATATTACCTAACCTAATCTAACATTACCTAACCTAACCAGTACGTACCACAGCAGTCACACACTATTCCTCACAGCCGACATTTGAAATTGTCATATACTGAGAAATAAAATACATTAACATTCACCAAGAGCGGAAATATTGCCAATTTTCAAGGTTGTGAAGATAAAAGCTGCCATTTTTAAAGGCATGACAAGAAATGTAGATCACAGTCTTCCAAACTTTCTATGATGACAGCTGTAGTCAAACTAGTGTGATGTCGTGACAGCCTCCCTGATGGAACAGTGCAGAATAATACCCTCATAGTGTCCTTTATATATCTTTCAAGTTAAATGTTTCTCATGATAAAATTTTCATAATAAAATGCATATCGTGCAATAGTTTCACTACAATGAATAAGCTGAGCTTATATATGGACAAAGAAACAACTCTTCATATATTTCACTCACATATGAACTACTTCCTGAGGTGCATAGAAAGTGTTCCAGGGCTCAGGCCCAGTTTACACTACTCCGTTTTTACAGATTCTGTTTCCGTGCACCGTCCAACAATGACGTCACCACTGTTTCTGCTCAAGCAACTGTAGTGGGAACCAGGCTGTCTCTGCCTCCACTTGAATGAATGCTGTTGAGCAGAAGAAATGAACCAAGTTTAACTTTGTACAGAGAGACAGGGCAGTGTTGCACATACTGATATTTTTAATGTTTTAGGTATGATACTCAAGTACATGAAAAAAACATTAAATTACAGCTGTATTGTAAATTAAACATTTTTACACTTCGTGGCAAAAAAGGAGTGACTGAAGTCCCTGTGTGAGGAACACCACAAAACAAGTGAACACAAGTACAATGATGGACTGGACAGGTATCAGCTTAACAAACTGATGAAATGCAACAAGTCTCACTCAGCACCTATAAGGGTGTGTGCACAGAGAAAGCAGGTTACCAGCGCGCTGGTTTCCAGCGCCAACCCGCGCCGGGAACCAGCACGATAGGGTGTTCACAGAGGACGCAGGTAACCAGTTTCGACCCGCTCGGTGAGCGACACAGACAGAGGCAGTATCTATCATCAGTGTACAAGATGTTGAGCTCATCGTCTGACGATGACTTCATGCTGCTTGATAGTGTTCATACAAAAGTCAAGAGAAAAAGAAGAGCAGTACAAGAAATAAACTACAAGAGAGAAGAGTTTGGAGAATATCATCATCTTTTCAGTGATCTGAAAAGGGACAACGCAAGATTTTTTGAATACACAAGGATGACACAAGAGACATTCAACTACATTCTCAAGAAAGTTGAACATCGTCTTGTGAAGACATGGTGTAATTGGCATGAGCAACCCATTCAACCTGAAGAAAGACTTGTCATTACTATCAGGTGAGCGAAATTCTGATGCTAAAATCAATTTCATATTACTTTATTAATAAGATGATAATCATAGATGGTATAGGGAACAAATAACTATTATTTGAATTTTACAGTTTATATCGTATGGTACTGATAAACACAACACTGAACAAAGTAAAGATACATATATCATAAATCCTAATAACAAAACAATTACATAAAATAAGCATTTCTCCTAGTACAGACATATATGTGATACTAAGAATGTTAGTGTACTACATAGGTTGTAAAGTCATATCTGTGGTATGAACTTGAGACTCTATAGGAGAGTGGGCATATGAGTGAGGAGACACCTGTGGGGTATAAGCAGAAGCTGAGGAAGAGGAATCATGGGTATATGGAAGGGGAGATATGGCAGGCACTGGATATGCAAATTGTTGTACAAGTTCTTGTAGGCGGCTTCTAAATGTCAGCTTCTGCACAGCAGGAATTCTTTTGACATGAGGTAACAAACTTTTGAAGAACATCAGATCCTCGTCATCTTCTTTGTCTTGCTTGCGATTTATTTTTTCTTTCAAGTACTGAATTTTTTGTTGTTCAATATCCAGGATGCTCTGGTTGAAGTCATCTGTTTTAGAGCGTTTGTTAGCTCCCTTTTTCTTCGGACGGGTGGCAGGTGAAATGAGCCATTGCTTTTCCATAACTTCATCTTCGCGTTCAAGAGCATCTTTAGTGTGGGATACGCCTTCCTCTGTAGCCAAGGGGGGCTCCATGGTACCCATTTGGTATTCTATTTGAGGTGATTCTGGTAATGAGGTTTCAACAGTATCATTGGTTAGCACACCTGATAAATTTCCAGCTGAAGCTCTTGCTTTCACGACGTCTTTCAGGAAATGCAGTAATTTGAAATACTGCCACTTTGATGTGGGAGTGTCACCTGCGGCATCACCTGATCGAGCTGGTGGAATTTTCCCGAGCTCAACAGCAAATTGGTCTCTAAGATATTTCCATTTTTTCTTTACCAGTGTCTCTGAAAAGACAAAAGATTTGGGAAGTGGTAAAGAAAAAGACTTGATAACAATACGTATTATGCTAATATGCCTACATACATACATCCTTCAAGACTGTATTCTATAGGCAAAGCGCACACACACACATGCATACATTCACATTTTCAAGCCGCGCCAAGGCTAACAACAATGATTATTATAATTCATTACTGTTTATTGACATTGCTTATTATATTATTTGCAGGTATCTTGCCACAGGATCGTCGTTCCGTTCCCTTGCATTTTCGTTTAGGGTCGGAGTGACAACGGTGGGAAAGATTGTTTCAGAGACTGTTATCACACTGTGGGAAGAACTACATGAGGAACACATGCCAGTACCAACAAAGGAGTCCTTCAAAATGATCGCTGAAGATTTCTACAGCATCTGGAATTTCCCTAACTGTTTAGGCTCAATTGATGGAAAACATATCCGTGTTCAGTGTCCCCAAAATTCAGGATCAATGTACTTTAACTACAAAAAGTTTTTTTCCATTGTCCTTCAAGCTGTTGCAGATGCACACTACAAGTTCATTGGTGTTGATGTAGGAGGCTTTGGAAAGCAAAGTGATGCTGGTACGCTCCAAGCCTCTGATCTGTACAGTGTCTTGACAAAGGGAAAACTAGAAATTCCTGAACCTTCTTACCTACCAAATACAAATGTCAAAGCTCCATATGTGTTTGTGGGGGATGAAGCCTATCCACTTTTACCTTTCCTACTAAAACCGTATGGTGGACGTAATTTGACTATTGAAGATACCACCTTCAACCAACGTTTATCCAGGTGTAGGAAGACTGTTGAGTGTGCTTTTGGCATGTTATACAGCAAATGGCGTTTACTGTCAAAGTGTGTAGAAACCAAAGTTGATTTGATTGACAACATTGTAAAATGTATTTGTGTTCTGCATAACACAATCATAGATAAAGAGGGCGTTGAACATCATCTAACTGAGACTGCTGTCTCAACTCTTCAGCAAAATGATCATATGTATTGTCGGGGAAGACTGTCAAACGAAGCTGTGAATGTTAGGGAAATCTTTAAATCTTTCTTATTGAAGTATCCTTTAGTATACAAGGACCAAACAAAGCAGTAAACCATGTTTAAGAAAACAGAGTTTCACTAGCTGTGTTTTTGCTACTTAACTAATCTTATAACTCCTGTACTGTCCATAGTAAAAAAATAAAGATAAAATGGTTCATAAGTTTTAAATATTCGTTTCACTGACCTCTATAACTTACTGCACTAATTTCGACAAAACATCTTTCTTTTATTACCCTGCAACTATTAAATATCATACAGAGGACTACACACACACACACACACACACACACACACACACACACACACACACACACACACACACACACACACACACACACACACACACACACACACACACTAATAATAATAATTATTATTATTATTATTATTATTATTATAATTATAATTATAATAAAAATTTGCTTACCTTCACAGTTCAACTCCTGGCTGATTTCAGCCCACAGCCTATCCACAACATTCCTGTTAGCGTGGTGCTTATTCCATTTATTCCATACTGGCTGTCTCTCATACACCTTGGCTATCAGGAGCTCAACATCCGTCCTTCTCTCCACTCAGTAGCGTCCACCCGCGCGGGTTGAGCAGGCAAGAATGATCGGAGCAAACAGGAAAGCGGGTTGAAGCAGGCTGCCGGCGCCGACACGCTCGAACCTGCTTCCTCTGTGCACGCCTACACTTGTTTATATGGTTTAATTCTTGGCGCGGGTCGGCGCTGGTTGCCCGCGCTGGCAAACCTGCTTTCTCTGTGCACACACCCTAATAACAGTGTACTAATAATTATTAACAACCAGACAACCAGAAAATACTAGTATAGCCTCCCTCTCCACCACACTGTGCATTGATATAGTGGACACTACTGTCCCTGTTGTGCCTTGTAGGATTCACTAGTGTGTACGGTAAAATCGCTCTCATCTGACATTCGAGTATCCAGCAGCTTCAAGTATCCAGCACATTTTTCCCCGAGCCTTAAAATCAATAAAAAATCAATGTGTATTCATAAAATCGATTAAAATTCCCGCGCGAGGCATACTTTGTCCCCTCGCCACCAGAGCGCACTGCTCCGCGCCACCCACAGCCCACTGCACTGTGTTTACTCAGTGACTCAGTCCCACGTGTGCACTGTTTATCGCCTGACGCCTTCATCATGCCTAAAGTTGTAGAAAAGAGGAAGCGTGTTGTGCTTACACTTAAGCAGCTGATCAGATCAGCTGATGATTAAGATCAGCTGATCTTTGTTATGGTAAGATGTGTGAGTGTAGGGTGGTGATTGTGGACATAATTTCACTTCTATTCAAGTATCCGGCAACATTCAAGTATCCGGCATGTCGGCGGTCCCGTTGATGCTGGATAAGAGGGATTTTACTGTAGTTAGTTACATTTCTTTATTGTGCAATAAATGACACTCTTCACCTCACTGGCCTCTCTTCATCAGCTGCAAGTAGCAAGGTGGCAAGAAGTATACAAGTTCCTTGTTGAGGAGGTCTCTTCTCTTCGCAGCCATATTAACAAACATGGATACAGAGACAGTGGCCAACTTCTCCATTCAGTACGGACTCCATTTTTGTGACATCATTGTTGGACGATGAATGGAGATGGAATCCGTAAAAACAGACTAGTGTGAACCAGGCCTCAGTGTGTGAAAGGAGCTGTACTGTACACACAATTTGTGGACTTAGGCTCTGGGAGGCACCTCTGTTTTCAGTGCAGATTTATGAGTTAACTATAGGAGGATGCGGTCTAAAACTTACTGATGTACACTAAAGTAAGTATACTATATCATCATATCAGTCTTCAGTAGCAAAGTTAGTAGGAGTTATTGTAAACATTAACACTTCAAGGTATATCGAAGTACAGGGCTACATATTGTGGTTAATATGTAGATTATGCCCAGGTCTGAATCTAGTTTTTACCTCTCCTAGGTTAAAACTAGCATGGAAGTAGCAAAGGAATGTTGTGCAAACCCTTAATTTTGCCTTTTTCTGTTACCTCAGTGTGTGTCACATACTGGAGCTGACATGACACTGGGCTAGCATGACGCCTGAGACATGTGTCTCATGAAGGGCAGGGACATGTGTTTGTGTGTGCATGTGCATTATGTCACAGGGCGCAGACTCATTATAATTTCATTTTCATTGGTTCACTTGCCTTGCATTGGCCTATCAGCAATTATCAAAAGCAAATTTGAAGCAGTCGATAGGTGGAGACAAGGCACTTGTCTTTCATTGAGGATGGTGTGTACCTCTTGTTCTCTGAAATTCAAAGGTAAAGATGCTCAGTGTTCAGGATGGTTAGGTTTGGTTAGATGAGGTGTGGTTAGGCCAGGGTAGATTAGGTTTGGTTAGATTAGGTGTGGTTAGGTTAATTTTGGTTTTGGTAAGGTTAGATTAGGTTAGGTTTGGTTAGATTAGGTGTGGTTAGGTTAGGTTTAGTTAGGTGTGGTTTAGTTAGGTGTGATCTCTTAAGCAATGAATGGCTGTTGTAATGGAGTGCGGCTGGGCAGGCAGGATGGGGCAGGGCGATGTACACCATGCACCAGCTGGGCCAGGAGGAGTGTGGCTGTGGTCAAGGTGGGCAGGCAGTTGCACCCATACCTTACCTTACCTTCTTTACTATAGGAAATAAGTTAAATTTTTTTCCACTTAATATTCAATGCCTTTTTTTTAAAAGGTGATAGTTTATTTTTAATACAAATTCTAGAAAAATGTGTTTTCTTTACATTCATTATTGTGATGCCAAACTTAAGAAAACACTGTTTTCTAGGTATTTGCATAGAAAAAACTATCTCCTTTCAAAAAAAGCATCACATTTTGAGCAGAAAAGAATCAAGCTTGATCCAAATGACCAATTCAGGCATAATCTACATTTTTAACCACATTGGTGATGTTTAATTTAATTTAATTTATTTAGTCAGTTTTATAACTTAGAAACTAGATTAGTACCCATTGTTACAACCACAGTTCCCAGCCCCTTCCCAAAGGGAAGTGTCATTTACTGCCTCCTGGATGGCAGGCCTTATCAGGACCTGAAGAAAAATTTAAGTTCACTACACAGCTAATTACTTAAGTCCTCTGTAGCTGAACAACATCAGCCAACAGTAGCATTTAACACAAAACAAGCTCACTAACAAGAAACACAACTACGAACAAGTGCCCAGGAACACACGGGAGGGTCATTCACTGCTCACTATGCAAGAGATCAGCCTGCACACACACAGCCAAGGAGTCACTTCCCTGGGTATAGTGTAGGGGTATAGTGTATAGGGTATAGGTATAGTGTGTAGGGGTATAGGGTATAGTGTAGGCATAGGGCCAGTAATGACTCACTGATCCCCTTAAGGCAACTGACCCGACTCGCTCTTATCCCGCCTCAGTCTCCATCAGATATTAGTGCCCATCTCAATACATCTGCTCCATCTAAGCACTGGGTAGTGACTCACTGTGGGAAAGCATGCCAAACATTCTCGCTCTGCTGTTACAGAGGAGGGGGTACAAGGAAGGGTGGGTTGGTGACATACAGACACAGATACACCTGCCTGCCACTCTGCTCCCCATGCTGGTTATATGAATAAAACACTTGACTTCTGAAAATTCTAATGATCAAACTTAGGGGGCTAGATGAATAATTACTTTATTGTCAAGAGCAACTCTTCTACTAAATACTAGTTGAGACTCAGATTAAATGGGCAAGAGGAAGGAAGTAAATTTACTTGAGGAATATGAGTAATTGCGCAGATAAATATCATTCTAGAAGTTTCAGGCTGGGTATGTACGGGATCAGGATGTGTCTAATTCTTGTCCCCAACCTCTCTCTCTCTCTCTCTCTCTCTCTCTCTCTCTCTCTCTCTCTCTCCTGGATCTGCTGCTGTTGTCGCTGCCGCCACAGTTGCTGGCAAGGCTGTGTCTGTCTGGTGCCACTGATGAGGCGCTCTGCCCTCCTTTGCACTTTGTCCAGCAAGTTGAGATGACATTGAACACTGGACATCCACATGAGCGGCGCGTACTCCATGATGGGCCTGACCTGAGCCTTGTACAGGGTCAGGAGGCCATCGGAGTCAAGGAGGTGCCTCAGACGCCACAACAGGGTCACCTTCTGAGACGCTTTTCGGGCCACGTCCTCGAGGTGACAGTCGAAGAGCAGCCACGAGTCCACCTCCACGCCAAGGATGTTTACGCTGTCCTGTTGAGGGATGGTGTTGTCTCCCATCTTCAGCCTTCCATGCACATCTCTCTCTCTCTCTCTCTCTCTCTCTCTCTCTCTCTCCTGTATCTGCTGCTGTTGTCGCTGCCGTCACAGTTGCTGGCAAGGCTGTGTCTGTCTGGTGCCACTGATGAGGCGCTCTGCCCTCCTTTGCACTTTGTCCAGCAAGTTGAGATGACATTGAGCACTGGACATCCACGTGAGCGGCGCGTACTCCATGATGGGCCTGACCTGAGCCTTGTACAGGGTCAGGAGGCTATCGGTGCCTCAGACGCCACAACAGGGTCACCTTCTGAGACGCTTTTCGGGCCACGTCCTCGAGGTGACAGTCGAAGAGCAGCCACGAGTCCACCTCCACGCCAAGGATGTTTATGCTGTCCTGTTGAGGGATGGTGTTGTCTCCCATCTTCAGCCTTCCACGCACCTCTCTCTCTCTCTCTCTCTCTCTCTCTCTCTCTCTCTCTCTCTCTCTCTCTCTCTCTCTCTCTCTCTCTCTCTCTCTCTCTCTCTCTCTCTCTCTCTCTCTCTCTCTCTCTCTTATTCTTTTCTCATTCGTTCCTACTTCTTTCTTTATTTTATATCGCATTATTTTGCTGCACACAACATGTTATATTTATATTTGGTAAAATTTATCAATAGCAACTCCTGTATTCTATTCCCACCTCTCTCCAAGAGTAGCAAGCTTGAGAACCTGATAGGAAAGCAGTTTTAGGGTGGAGAATGCCAAAATAGGAGAAAAATGCCACTTTGGGAGAAAACAAAAAAAAAATGTCAACAAACAGGGAATATTGTTGCCCCCACACTAACATTACCTAACCTAAGCTATCCTAAACTAGCTGGGAGGGACTTCACCCCCCCTCTGGACTTTACTTTAAGAACTCTAACCTAACCTAATATTACCTGACCTAACTTAAACTGGGCAGGGGAGCTTTGCCTCCCCTGGATCCCTCCCCCTTTAAGGACTCTAACCTACCCTAAACTAGCTGGGGTCCTTGGCTCCTACCTTATGGACACTAATCTTACCTAATGTTACACCAGCACACCACAACAAGAATGATTTGGAATTACTCATAAAATTAAGATGTACAGTTCCCTGGGTTTCCCAGTGGAACGCAGGAAAAAGTTGAGTAGACCTAAATCACAGTCCATATACCTGTCTGATACCATGATAAAAGTAGAACTGATGTGGCAGCTCCTCTGCTACCTTTCATATTCTCACAGAGGACTATACATGGACTAATTCCAAACTACACAGGCCATATGAATTAGTGACAGTACGTGCAGTACAAATGTGTCACGTATAAAACCTTATTTGATTACATATTGTTGTGCATGCCCTTTTTTTCAAACTTCTGGCACCTTGAGGTACACACTTACCACTGCAGCAGCCCAAGGTGGTCAGTGCACACAACAGGAATCCACCACTGTTATTGTGGTTGGGCCTGTTTGGCTAGTGGGGGCAAGGCACACACACGCAGCACCTGTCTGGACTGAACAGACTACTGAGAGGGAGAAGGGGCAACAAAACACAGGCTCACTAGCACTCCTGTCTTTATTGCCCATACAGAGCAGTACCACAGGGCACTAGGCATACAACAAACAAATGAGGACAGTAATTAAAGACAGCAGGTCGAACTGGAAAACGGTAATAAGTGGAGTCCCATAAGGTTCGGTACTTGTACCTATTATGTTCACAGTTTATGTAAATTATATGACAGAACGTTTAGAAAGTTACATGAATCTTTTCACTGATGACACTAAGATTATGAGGAAAGTAACAAATGAAGAGGACTGCAATGCTTTAATTCAGGACTTAATTAAGATTAAGATTAATGAATGGTCATTGAAGTGGAACATGGAGTTTAATGCTAAAAAAATGTAGTGTGATGAGGTTTGGAAAAAAGTGTGAGAAGACCAGTTGGCAACTATTACTTAGGGAATGAGGAAATATCTATAAGATCAGAAGAAAAAAACCTAGGAGTAATTATTGCTGATAATTTGTCATTTGGGAAGCACATAAACAAAATTATAGGAGAAACATATAATCTGCTGAGAAACATCAAGATAGCATTCTCCTGTATTGATGAAAATATGATAAAAAAAAAAAACCTGATAAGAATGATGATACATCTGAGATTGGAGTAAGCAGCATTAGTGTGGTCGCCAAGTTTGAAAAAGGATACAAGAAAGTTAGAAAGAATCCAAAGAGCTGCAGCTAAGATTCCTGCAAGCTTAATAGAGTATAGTTATGAGGAAAGGTAGAAGAGATTGGGCCTGACTACACTGGAAAAAAGGAGGGAAAGAGGTGATTTGATAGCACTATATAGAATATTGGAAGGAATAGAAAAGTTGGACAGAGACGGCCTCATGATACCAGATACGAGAGACACAAGAGGACATGGAAGGAAATTGAAAAGGAGTGTTTGCAGAAGAGACACCAAGAAACATAGCTTCCCACACAGAAGTATAGCAGTGTGGAATGAAGTTAAGGATGAGACTGTGTGTGCAAAGACAAATCATAAATTTAAAGAA
The DNA here is from genome assembly GCF_035594125.1 of Scylla paramamosain. Classification (NCBI taxonomy): domain Eukaryota; kingdom Metazoa; phylum Arthropoda; class Malacostraca; order Decapoda; family Portunidae; genus Scylla; species Scylla paramamosain. Next base: position 10,308,499 of record NC_087187.1, read on the forward strand.
AATCTAGATAAAAGTCGATATGGAGACGGGACAGCACGAGCTTAGTGTGGCTCTTGTCTTGTATTTCACAACTACAGCATAAATCAGGATCACACCACCAGCCCTTACTCTGCAAAGCGTCTGTCACTGGGTACCAGGTCTCACTTCACGGAACAGCTGCAGGTGCACAGCATGCCATTAGATCACAACTTGTACACAGCATTGCACAGCTAGCATCAGGTACTCACTGTCTTAGTCTGCTGGGGCATACTAACCTCACACCATGCCCCAGGGCACAGTCACATCATTGCAGCGGCAGGCAACCAGTGTCACACAAGTAGAGCACACTGCAGACTACTGGCACAGGTGTTGTGTAGGCTGGAAACAGGTGGTCTCTCTCTTCTTTCTCTTCGTCTGGTGTCGCAGTGTGGCGAAGCAAGGAATGGGCACTTCTCTAGGTCTGGCATCATCTTCTCTTCTGGGTCTGGCATCTTCTCTGTCCTGGGGACTGTCATAGCGCTGGCCCCTCTGTGATTGTTCGGTGCACTGCTACTCTTCGGGCCAATCACAGTGTTTCCCGCCTCCAGTTTTATCCTTCCTGATTTCAGTGCCGCCAATGCTCATCTTCACTGCTCACAGCACTGTGCTACCAACATCATCTCCCCTGTCGCAACAGTATTAATATGACAGTTAATTTACATCCAGTGGAACAGAAATATTAGTCAATAATACAATGGTGAATAAAATACCTGCCATGGGACTAGTTACTCTGGCGATATGATGCAGTCACAGTACCCACACACCTATGTACTAACACATTGTATCCCTCCAAGCGAGCCTCATCAGCATGGACTTAAAATTTGTGATGTGGCACAAAATTAATCACATCACCATAACGTAACCATTCGTGACCCCAAAACAAAAAACAACACGTGTTGTACAATGAATGTTCATCACCATATGTGGATAATTTAGCTGATCCATGAAGAGCCACTATAGGCAAGATTAGCCTTATATCTTGATAGTAAAGGAGTCTGTGGCTAGAAAAATGGTATTATTAGAGTTGATACCCAATCAATTACCTCATTTCTTTTTACTGTTTTATAATAATTGATTTGCAAGATATATTTCTTCTATGGTCTTTCAAGCTAGGAATTCTTCTATTATTATTATTTGGCCAATGTGGAAGGGCTGTCATGGCAGACCTGTTCAGCTCACATCTCCTCACAGTTGACACTATTGCCACCTACTGATCTTCTTCAACATTAATATTGAATGCTCCAGTCACATTTGATTTATTATTTGATACCCAGTCTTGTATGATCACCTCTCATGCCACACATGTACAAATGTCATCATACATGGAGACAGATATGAAATATCACTTACACGATGGCTGAGCTTAGTGTCAAGTGCAGGCAAACGCCACATGATATAATTTAACAATCCTACAAGGATAACATCTCCTCATTGAAATTTCTAAGAAATCACAGGTTCTACGAGCCATGGTTCCTGAACCTCCAGCTGACAACTACAGCAATAATGAAAACTAATAAGGCATACATGTTACTAGGTTACATTAGGTTGGGCTAGGTTTGTTAGGTTTGGTTAGATTAGGTTGTTAAGTTACTTAGGTTATGTTAGTTAAATTTGATTATGTTTAATGTTTTCTTTATGATTTTACTTTTTTCTGGATTGTTTTTATGATTCATTTGATTTGGGTCTCATTCTTCTGTCAGAAATCATTTGTGGGTTGAGGGGAGGGAACAGGAAAACTAGGCTTTTCCAACAGAAATGAGCCTCAAATTCATGTGAATCATGTAAAAATAACAAAGAAAAATAAAATCACCTGTATAAGGAAGGACTGGTATAAGATAAAAATTTACCAGAAATATATAACATACATTTTTCATTTGTGATGTTTTTAATGATAGTAAGAAAAAAATGTTGGTAATGCTTCTTTTTGCCTGTATCTGAACTCTCAACAAAATTATAGACTTAACAGTAATGATATATGTTTCTTCATTTAAAGAAAGTGACCACCTGAAGAGTATTGGTGTGAGTGGTTAAGAATGATGCAGGATCAGCTAATGCTGTGCTAAATAGCTACTGCTAGTAACAACAATATGTTCCACCAGATGTAATGGAAAGGCCTCGCAGGAATCCCCGGCCCCCTGGTGCCCTCAGTGACTACCTGACTGTGGTGGAGCCTGAGGAGAAAAGTATTTATGTGGAAGAAAGCATTGGGGAGCAGCAGCAGCAACAGCAGCAGCAGCAGCAGCAGCAGCAGCAGCAGCAGCAGCAGCAACAGGAGGAGAAACAAGAGAAGCAGATGGAAGCCAAAGACACCAGTCAAACAGAAGTGGACAGAAAGTTCCTCCTGTCCCAACCATACAAATGCAGGGAGTGCAAAGCTTGTTACCGCAGCCGAGTTGCTTTGCTTCGTCATGCTGTCAAGCATAGTGGTGAGGAAAAGCTCTTGTCTTTGCCTTGGAAACACTTAACTTTTTACTAGAATCTCACATGCCTCACCTTCAGAATTCCTCCATTATGTGAAGTGCAGACACATCACATACAAGGTGTAGTCAAAAAGTATCCAACCTTTGGCCAAAAAACAAGTACAGTGGAACCTCAGTTACCAAACTCCTCCCTTTCTGAACAACTCAGTTTTTTAACAAAAATTTTGACTCATAATTGCTTTGGTTGCCATACCATTCCTTGGTTTTCGAACAAAGTTACTTGATTTAAAATACTACAAGACATAGCAAAAGCCGCCATTTATTACTAATTTATAGTTTCTATAAATATTTCCTTTATTTTTATATATTTGGAGGAGAGACACAGAGGCTAAGACAGTAATTCAATCTTTGAAATAAGTTGAATATGATCCCATTGAAGAATCTCGATGTAAACAAACAAGGTTCAGCACTCCTGAGCCTTCTGTGGTTCTATCTATGACCCACAATGCCATCATTACTGCACAACTGCATTTTTCCATTTGCTTTTCCCAGCAACAAGATGTCTAAATGTTATGATCACCTTCATTTTGGCAGTGAGTGGGTTGCTCCTCTCTGTGTCACTCTGTAAGGCTTCCCTCACTTGATCAATGGCAAAGAGAATGCCTGCATGGTCTAAACAGTATCTTTTGATGATTTCTGTGTCACTAAGTTCATTCAATACATCCTTTCTGAATAAAAATTTTTAAGCTGGAGATGTTGTGAACAGCCATCTTAGCAGTGGGAGCATCAGTCATTACACACTAAGACAGGGTGGACCAGTGTCTGAGAATGAATTAATCTATTTTACATTGATTTCTACTGGAAAAATAGTTTCATTTTTTTTTACATTTCAAATCTCCAATGGCATTCAGGAAATAATTAAGTTAAAACCTGAGGTTCTAATGTAATATTAAAAACTTGCAATTTTTATTTAGTTTCCTTCAAACTACACACTTCTGCCAGCATTCCTGCTACTGCTGGAAACATTTCTGGAAATCACATTAAGGATGCTGTAGAGATGTGCTGTCAAATTTTGCTTAATATCCTCTGTTGACTGAAATCTTCTCCCTTTGAGTGTATTTTTGAGCTTTGGGGAATGGCCAAAAGTCACACAAGCCAAGTCTGGGCATTAGGAAGCCTGATGAACAAGTGGTGTGTTATGCTTGATAAGGAATGCTTGGATGACATGGGCAGAATGAGCAGGTACGTTGTCATGGTGGAGTTGCCAGTTCTTTGCTGCCCACAGGTCGAGTCATTTTTGCCACACAACTTCACAAAGGTGGCAAAGAACCCCCAGGTAGTATTCTTTGTTAATTGTCTGATTTTGTGGTGCATATTCATGGTGCACAATACTTCCATAGTTAAAAAACAGGTTATCATTAGTTTAACATCGTTTAACTGGTTGTGCTGCTCTTTTATTTGTGTTTTTCCCATTGCATCACCTCCAAAGGCCTTCTGAATCTTCTTGATAGTCTGGGCTTGTATATCACCAAGTTTTTGGCAGAATTTTGTACAGTATCTTTGTTCAATGTGCTCAGTCATCTTGACTAAAAAAGAAAAATTGCACAGCACACTCTTCATGTCTATACTCAACATGTCACTGCAGGTGACTATCGCCACCTACAGACACATAAAATTTTTATGCATGCTCAGTAAAGATGCAGCTACCTAATACCCACGTGGATTTTGCTCATATATTATTACTTTGTGCTAACAAATTCAAGGTCAGATACTTTTTGACTACACCTCATACTCAGTTAAGCTACTAACACTTGGATTAGATCAGATTAAGTTAGTTTACCTGTAGATAGATGAAAGATAAAAAATGAATAGGAAAATAGAGATGGGTAAGTAAATCTAATTCTGACTGTAGCTAAGGTGACTGATCTCTGTGTGATCCCTGTATCCATTTCATTCATACTTTTCACTTGAGATTGATTAATAAACAATTTAGACTAATCTCTGTTTGTTTTCTGCATTTATTTCATTCATACTTCTCACTTGAGACTGATTAATAAACAATCTAGACAAGCCTGTTCAGCCACACAAAGCAGCTCCTGTAAATATCCTGTGGGTATATCGTTGATATGAATTGCTATCTCACTCATCACTGCTATAAAGTGTTGTTCATTCTGCAGGAGAGAAACCATTTGTGTGTTGTGAGTGTGGGCGTGGCCTCTCCAGCCAGTGTGCCCTCACTGAGCACATGAACATCCACACCAACAACAGGCCTCACAGGTACCCACTCTCCTGTGTATACTTTGTTTGCATTGTTGTTCTGCCAGGGAATAGTGATATCCATTTAGCTTTTATTTTCTGCTATACATATCAATACAAAAAAATCAGTGCTAGCTTTATTTCTTTTTCTTTTTACTTTGTCAAGGAATAGTGGTACTTATTTAAGTGTTATATTCTATTATACCTCTCTTGATAGAAAAATCATACTTGTAAAGCCACAAATGATCAAAAGAGAATCTCAGTTTCTGAATGTTTGATTAATGTTTTGTCAGGTCTGTGAACAGGAATATATTGTTCCTGACTTATAGATGCTGGATTAAGATTTATGAGCAAAAATCTTGAAAATGTACATAAAACTGATAAATGGAAAAATAAAAACATCTATGGATAATCTTAGTAATTAATGAATTTGTGATTAAGAAAAGGTTTTCAAGGAATATAACTCATTTGTAAGCTACACATCATTTGTAATTCTGGAGGGGAATTCCAAAGTGTGGTGTGCCTTGCCAGGTGTGAGGAGTGTGGCCTGGAGAGCCGGCAGCTGAGTGTTCACCTGCGGCACATGCTAACCCACCAGGCCCAGCCGCAGCACAAGTGTTCAGTCTGCTCCAGGTCATTCAAGCAAAATGAGTACTTGAAGAAGCACATGCGCAAACACACAGGTAAGTCAAGGCAGCAATAATATTTGGTTTGCAAGTTCCTGTTTTAATACCTTGTGTATGTTTGTATTTATCTAGTTGTATTGTACAGGGCACAAGCCAAAGCTCATTTTGTCCCGTCTCCATAACAATATTTATCTAGTTTCTCTTTAAACTTGTGTACACTGTTTGCCACAACCACCTCTTCCTTCAAATCATTCCAGATTTCAATAGTTTGATATGGGAAGCTGTATTTCTTGATGTTACTCATACATCCATTCCTTTATTTTCTTCCTATGCCCCCTCATCTGTCCCTCTCCCTCCTCCATCTGTGGTACCAAGTCATTTCTGTCTATTCCTTCTATACTATTTACTAATTTGTACATTGTTATCAGGTCTTTTCTTTCTCTTATTTTTTGTAGTGTTGGTAATCCAATTTCTTCAAGTCTTTCTTTATAGCTTATATATTTCAATTCTGTTACCATCTTTGTCACTATCCTCTGTATTCTTTCCAGTTTCCATATATCTTTTTTTCTATGTGGAACCCAAACTACTGTTGTGTTTTCCAATTTAGGACATATCATGCTTGTTATAATTTTCTTCATAATTTCTTTATCTAAATAGTTAAACACTACCCAAATGTTTGTTGGCAAGTTGTATGTAGAGCTGAATGTTCCATTTATATGCTTTTAGGTGATAGTGTGTCCAGAATCATTACTTACAAGTATTTTTCTTCATTATTTTTCATTATTATTTCTCTTCCCATTTTGTAATTCCACGATGGTCTCTTTTTACTTTTTCCTATTTCTAACACATGGCATTTTCTGACATTAAATTCTAGTTTCCATCTTTGGCTCCATGCATGTATTTTGTCAATATCCTTTTGTAATTCCTTGCAGTCATTTTTATCCTTTATTATTTTCATCATTTTTGCATCATCAGCAAAAAGGTTTATATAACTATTTAGATCCTCTGTCATATTATTTACATATATTTGAAACATAATAGATGCTAACACAGATTCTTGCGGTACCTCACTTGTCACTTCAGGCCAGCTTGAATTAGTGTCTCTGATTACTGTTTTCATTTCCCTCCCTTGTAAATAATTGTCTATCCATCTCAATGTTGCTCCTTTTAGCCCTCCTCCATTTTCTAGCTTCCACATGTGGCTTTTGTGAGGAACTTTATCGAATGCTTTTTTGAGATTCAGGTATACCACATCAACCCATCCATCCCTCTCTTACACATCATTTATTACTCTCATTTAAAAGTTCCAGCTCTTCCAGTAGTTTCTTGATTTCTTGTCTCTTTACTTGTATCTCCTGTATTCCCTCATTCTGTGATACCACTTTCAGTGCCTCAAAATCGGTTTCCTTTATATACACATTGAAAAGTCTCATTCATTAGTTCACTCATCTTGTCAGTCGTTTCATAAATTCTTCCTTCTCTTTTTGTTTGTGTCACCCTTATGTTTCATTTTTCCATTTACTTATCTGTAGAAGAATTTGGGCTCTTCCTTGCATTTTCTTACTACAGTAAAATCCCTCTCATCCGGCATTCGAGTATCCGGCAGCTTCAAGTATCCAGCACATTTTTTCCCCAAGCCTTAAAATCAATAAAAAATCTATGTGTACTCATAAAATCGATTAAAATTCCCGCACGAGGCATACTTTGTCCTCTCGCCACCAGAGCGCACTGCTTCGTGCCACCCGTGGCCCACTGCACTGTGTTTACTCAGTGACTCAGTCCCGCGTGTGCACTGTTTATCGCCTGACGCCTTCATCATGCCTAAAGTTGTAGAAAAGAGGAAGAGTGTTGTGCTTACACTTAAGCAGCTGATCGGATCAGCTGCTGATTAAGATCAGCTGATCTTTGTTATGGTAAGATGCGTGACTGTAGGGTGGTGATTGTGGACATTATTTCACTTCTATTCAAGTATCCGGCAACATTCAAGTATCCGGCATGTCGGCGGTCCCGTTGATGCCGGATAAGAGGGATTTTACTGTATGTCACTTTCCAAATTTCTTCTTCTCTTCTTATTATACCATATTCATTCCTTGCCTTTCTGTATTCCCTATCCTTTTTCTTGTTTGCTTCTACACACCTGGCATTATACCATTCATGTTTCTCAATTTTCACTTTATTTCCTGGCACAAACTTGCATTCCCTCTCTATACTTGCTAAAAAATATATCATTTTCTTACACAACTGTATCTTCAAATAGTTCTTCCCAGTTAATTTTTCCTTCAAATTTATTATTTGCCTTAGTATAGTTCTGTCTCCTATTTTCTAAATTGTTCATTCCTGTGCAACACTGCTTCCTCCTGTAATACTATTTCTGTTGTCATGTGATCACTTCTTCCCATTAGACTCAAACAAGGTATACTTGGTCTACTTCCTGGGGTTTTTCTAAACACTTAAGTTCAACTGTGATGGTTCTTCATCTTCTTTGTGTCTTGCAGGTTCATTCATCCACTGTCTCATTGTATTCACCATCATGGTTTGCATTAGTTCTTCACTCTATGACCTGACATTTCTTTCACTTCCATCTCCCAGTTAATTCCTTTAGTTGAAGTTGCCTACTAAAAGCACTTTGTTACTTTTCCTTATCATTTTCTCTGTTCTATTTCCTTTTTCCAGTTGCATAATTTTATATCTATTGGTCTCCCATGCATTAGTTTTTGGTGGTATGTACATCACAATAACTTTCCTTTTTTCACTTTCTTTGATCTTAATTACAACACTCAAAGTTTCTGCCATTCCATCACCATATTCCTCCACTTCCTCAACAATAATATCCTCTTTTACCAATATCATCACTCATCCTCCTCCCTTTCCTTTTCTGTCTCTCCTCTGTGTGCTATAACCTTCCTTTGCAAATCTCATTATTTCCTCTTTTAGTTTGGTTTCCATTAAACACACCACATCTGGTTTATTGTTCTTTAAGTTCCAATAAGCTTGACACTAACCCATTTATATTTGTATACATAATTTTTAAGCTTCTGCTTGGTGATCTTCCAAGGCATCTTTGTGCCACCATTTCCTCACTTTCATGTTCACAACTTTACAAATGAATCTCCTCACTTGTTCCTGTGTTCTCTCCTCATTTTTTGACTGGCCCTCTACTCTCAACTCTTTCAGTTTACTTTTCTCTTCATTCATATCTTTTCATTCATATTCCTCTCATTCCTTCTACTTTTACCAATTTTCCTCTTCTTTGTAACACATCTGTTCTTTGTAACATGTGTGTGAGTGTGTGTTGCACCTTGCTAGTTATTGGAATTATGCTGTCTTAAATTGTGATCATTAAAATATCTGTCTATCTGTCTTTGTGTGTGTATTGTTCACCCACAGTCATCACCTGGTTCTTATTCTTGTTCTTGTTCTTCTTGTTCTTGTTCTTGTGCTTCTTCTTCTTCTTCTTCTTCTTCTTCTTCTTCTTCTTCTTCTTCTTCTTCTTCTTCTTCTTCTTCTTCTTCAGAACTTCTTCAGAACTTCTTCTTCTTCTTCTTCTTCTTCTTCTTCTTCTTCTTCTTCTTCTTCTTCTTCTTCTTCTTCTTCTTCTTCTTCTTCTTCTTCTTCTTCTTCTTCTTCTTCTTCTTCTTCTTCTTCTTCTTCTTCTTCTTCTTCTTCTTCAGAACTTCTTCAG